>NC_057890.1:16832528-17013458 GCF_019740435.1 Gambusia affinis
CTGGAAAAGTACAATCATCTGCTTCTCACACAGAAACTGAGCTCCTAGATGCCATCCGACAACTTCAAAGTGAGATGCAAGACATCAGGAGACTGGTTAATGACTCTCATTTATCTATTTCCAAATCAAAACCAAGTCGGAGGCGTGGATGTAAACATTGCCAGGAAAACAATAGAGGAGAGTTTTGTGACCATTGCTTCAAATGTGGACAAGGTGGGCATCTATCACGTGGGTGTAGATTTGTTAAAAACACATCAGACAGGCCGGAGAAACAGATATGTCTGTGAGCAGTGTGACATCTGTACCAGCAACAGAATATGATAAAAAGGAAAATGACCAAACAGGAAATGGACACAAGCTGACCACTGACATCACACATCATTCGGAACTTAAGTGTATGGAAGGAGTGAGACATGCAGCACCTGAGTTGAATGAGAGTGTTGGTATCAACCTCCTCGCTCCATCACAAAGAGACAAACTGCTTAACTTGATTGGAAAGAAGTGTACCATTATCTGTCTGCTGGATGGAGTGGAAACCAGAGCTCTATGGGATACTGGATCACAGGTCTGCCTCATGAGTGAAAAATGGAGAAAGCAGAATCTCCCTCATGTTACTATCAGAAGTCTCACTGAGATTATTGGACCTGGAATATTGGATGGAAGAGCAGTGAATAAGACACCAATCCCTTTTATTGGCTGGGTTGAGGTCAAATTTAAATTACCATCAGTGAGTCAAACACAACTAGAGCTCTGGGTGCCAGTTCTAGTTGCTGAAGAGGATGCAGTGGGAGAAGAACCAATCATTGGTTACAATGTGATTGAGTACCTATTAATAGGGGGTCTAGATCCTCCCACCATCATCACAGAAGCTGTTAGTACAGCATTTTCCATTGAAAGTAAGAAGGCAGAGGTATTTCTAAAAGTCATGAGAAATATGAAGGAGGAACAGGGCATAAGTACTGTTAAAGCATCGAGAGAAAACTTCATCATCCCAGCTGGCCAGGCGAAGATGGTGAAGTGCAGTACCTGAGCTGGTCCACTTGCAGGTCAGTCAAGGAGTCCTGTTTGAACCTCTGTCACAGTCGCAGCTACCAGAAGGACTAAGGGTTAAAGAAGGAATAGTGTGCCTACATCAGAGTTCCTGGTCCTGCTTCAGAATCCCAGTGAACAATGATACTGCTCATGACATTATTTTACCCTCCAAAAGCAAAGTAGGTCAAATCCAAGCAGTAAAAGCAATGTATGTGGCACCAACAGAATCAACAAAAATAAATGAAATAGAGACACCAAATTTCAATTGTGAAAAGGGAACTTCAACAGGATCAGAGAGCAAAGGAGAAAAAAAGGAGAACCAAAATAGGGCTGAAAGTGAAGATCTTTGGGATCCACCAGTTCCCATCAGCCACCTTTCCCCAGCACAACAGCAGTTGGTGAAACAACTACTCCGAGATGAGTGTAAAGCCTTCTCTCATGATGATTATGATGTTGGAACCATCCCCTCACTGCAGCTCAAAATCCGACTGCAAGATCCCACACCAGTGACAAGAACATATATATCTGTTCCAAAACCACTGCACAATGAGGTAAAAGAATATCTTGAAGATTTGTTAAATAGAGGATGGATCACAAAGTCTAGGTCAAATTATTCTAGCCCAATAGTCTGTGTCCGTAAAAGGGATGGTAGCCTCAGACTGTGCTGTGATTACAGAGAGTTGAATAAGAAGTCTCTGCCAGATCGTCATCCCATTCCCCGCATACAGGACATGCTAAATAGCCTGATTGGAAGTTCTTGGTTTTCTGTCCTTGATCAGGGAAAAGCCTATCACCAGGGCTTTCTGGAAGAATCAAGTCGCCCGCTCACTGCATTTATCACACCGTGGGGTCTGTATGAATGGGTGAGAATACCATTTGGATTATCATCAGCACCAGCAGAGTTTCAGAGGTCCATGGAGGAGTGCCTGACTGGACTACGTGATGAGGTGTGTTTGCCTTACCTGGATGATAATTTGGTGCACTCTAAAACATTTGAAGACCACTTGAATCATCTTAGAAGTGTATTGCAGCGTTATCAGGAAGCAGGAGTCAAGCTGACACCAAGGAAATGTGACATCTTTAAGAACCAAGTGAGATTTCTTGGAAAGTTGGTCACAAAAGATGGATATACAGTGGATCCTGCAGATATTGCTCCTGTACAGGCTTTGAGAGAGAGAAAACCCTCCACAGTGGGAGAACTGAGAAAATTATTGGGATTTGTCTCCTACTATCGCAGTTACATCCCAAACTTCTCCGGCATAGCTAAGCCTCTATATGATCTTCTCTCCTTAAGCCCTGAGAAAAGGGAAAAGGAAAACACAAAAAGCGAGAAGTAGGGAAACAAAATCAGAACAGTGGACAATTACCATCATCACACCCAATTATATGGTCAGCAAAACATCAAGAAGTGCTTGGCCAGTTATTAGATTTTCTAGTGAAGCCACCAGTATTGGGTTATCCGGACTTTGAACAACCGTTCATTCTACATTGTGATGCTTCACAAGAAGGGCTTGGTGCTGTACTTTACCAGAGACAACAGGGAACTCTAGCAGTCATAGCATATGGATCCAGAACGCTAACACCCCCAGAAAAAAACTATCACCTTCATTCAGGAAAACTGGAGTTCCTGGCTCTGAAGTGGGCCATCTGTGAGAGGTTTAGAGATTATCTCTATTATGCACCACCATTTACAGTTTACACTGACAATAACCCTCTTACATATGTGCTTTCCACAGCTAAACTGAATGCAACCACTCATCGATGGGTTGCTGAACTGGCTGATTTCCAGTTCTCAATAAAGTATCGCCCAGGTAAAGTAAATGGAGATGCAGATGGTCTCTCCCGAATGTCACTCAGCATGGAGGAGTACATGCAAACCTGCACACAGGTAGTACACCCAGAGGTGATGAACAGTGTTATTCAAGCAGTTGCTCTTCAGTTTCAAGACTCTGAGCCATGGCTATGCCCAGCAACCATCAACAGTCTGGTCACAGAGGAATGTGATGCAGCTAACACATCAGTAAAGGACATCAGTAGAGCAGCTCTTAGACAAGCTCAACAAGATGATCCAGTGATTAGTGAAGTATTGAGATGTGTTACTGCACAGAAAAAAACAAAGCATGGCTGGCACAAGGGCAACAGGTTGGCTGTTGCTCTGATGAGACAAAAACACAGATTATATATGGATGAAGATGGACTACTCCACCGCAAGACAGCCAGTCGCTCACAACTCCTTCTACCACAGAAATATCATGCACTTGTTTTAAGGAGCTTCATGAGGAGATGGGTCATCTTGGAGTTGAGAGGGTGTTGCATCTCATCAGAGATCGTTTCTATTGGCCTAACATGCAAGGTGATGTTGAACACTATGTCACCCGTGTATGCAGTTGTTTGAAACGAAAGCGGCCCAATAAACCAGCTCGAGCCCCTCTTACCAACATCATCACTACATACCCATTTGAGTTAGTCTCCATTGATTTCTTACATCTGGAGAAATGCAGTGGTGGGTATGAATACATCCTTGTAGTGATGGATCATTTCACACGGTTTGCCCAGGCTTATCCTTGCAAAAACAAAGCTGCCAAAACAGCTGCAGAGAAAATATTTGGGGATTTTATTTTGAAGTTTGGTTTTCCCACAAAGCTGCATCATGACCAGGGTAAAGAGTTTGAAAACAAACTATTTGCATCACTCGAAAAGTACAGTGGAGTCAAGGGGTCAAGAACAACGCCATACCATCCGCAGGGTAATGGTCAGGTTGAAAGGTTCAACAGGACACTACTTGCCATGCTGAGGAGTCTGCCAGAAATTGAAAAAAAAGATTGGAAATCTTCTCTACCAAAAGTGGTTCATGCATACAATTGCACACGCAGCGAAGCTACTGGCTATGCTCCTGCATTTCCTCTTATTTGGTCGTCAGCCCGGCTCCCCATTGATCTTATGTTTGGTCTCAGTGAAAAGAACCAAAGCTCTTCCCACCGGGATTATGCAGAAAAATGGAGGACAAGGATGAGTGAAGCCTATCAGTTGGCATCCAGGACAGCCAGTAAGCGATGAGAGGAAGGCTCACTATGATAGGAAACTGCATGGAGGGAGTTGTATCCAGGTTGTGCAGTGCTTGTTAGAATCTGAATGAGAAGGGAGGACCAGGAAAATTGAGAGCATTCTGGGAAGATAAAGTGTACCTTGTTAAAGAAAGGAAACATCAGGACAGTCCTGTCTATGAAATTCACCCAGAAAGTGGAAAAGGGCGAATCAGGACCATCCACAGAAATCTGCTGCTTCCATGCGATTTCCTTTCAACGACAGAACCAAAAGTAACCACTCAACCTAAAAGACCCGAAAGAGAAAGAGAAGCAGAGACATGCAGACAGCTCTGATGATGAAGACGACTGGGAAGCCATCATTCATCCACCTCTACAGCATCACAAAATGGAGTCAGATCATCTCATCGAGAGTCAGCTGAGAGCGGAGGCACCAGAGTTCCACCCAATCAACGAGGACATGCAAAGGGACTGCATAGCTGATGGTGGTGGACCAGGGCAGCAACCAACTCTTGGTGAGGACATGGATGCAACACTAGAAGACGACTTTCATCCAGAGAACATGAACAGTGGAGATGAGTCTCACCAGTCAGCTGCCAGTGACCAAGAAGAGACTGACATATCACCCCACAGGGTGGGAAGGTATCCTTTTCAACAAGAAAACCTATGTTACGATTCAATTACCATAATTTGGGACAGCCTTTTCTCTAATGTGAATAAGTTAGAATGATTTGCATGATTAACTACTTTTTGATGTATCTTAGGTAGAATGATAGATGAGTACCCATGGTATCAATTTCAGCATGTTTTTAAAGGTAGAGTTTACTTTTAAGTTAAAGTACCTTACTCTCAGAAGAGATTGCAGATATTTACGCTACTGGCGGATCAAGTGGTGGATTGTCATCGTGCACAATGACGCCGACTGCAGCAATGTGGCGTTAATAGGAGATATATGTCATATTGTCGGACTGGACACAGCATAGCATCTCTTTGAACATTCATTCTGACTCCTTCCTAGAAGTACTCTGCATAATTGTAAAGCATTAAAACATGTTTGCTGATTTATTTGCTGTAACGCTAGGGTACCCGAATGTCGGGACGACATTACATTTTGGAGGGGAGAGTGTGACAGAATGGACATTAGAAGTATTACACCCCCCTCCCTTTTTTACTTTACTTTATTTAAAGACTTCTTTTGACCGTGCCTTTGGGCTGCACTTCCCCTGCTTGAGCTGGGATGCAGTTACAGCAGTTCGCCACCAGTTGGCACATGGAGCACGGTGAGCACTCCTGACTCAGCGAGCCAACGGCAATTTAGTGCAGTAACGGCTGGTCAGCGGAGGCGCTCACTGTCGCTCTTGTCTGTGTTAACAGGTAAATATCAATTAGCGCTGCTATTTACATAAATTGTCTTGTTGAGGGGAAGTGTGCTAGAGTAAAGTAACTAAATGTTTATGTGTAAGTTTTGAATGAGCATTTTGACCTATATTGTAAATATTTATTGACTCAGCGAGCCAACGGCAAATTTAGTGCAGTAACGGCTGGTCAGCGGAGGCGCTCACTGTCGCTCTTGTCTGTGTTAACAGTGTAAAGAAAATAAAGAACCTGCGAAAAACACACTGTCTAATCATTAAAGTGTGCAACATCAGGAAAGCATTAATTATCTGCAGCTCAGGTACCGGCCCTTTAATAGCACATATTCACCTGACCTCCATCAGCGATTGGATTCAGATCTTCTGCTTTGATTTGCTGCAGTTTGGAGGCAGAACTAAAACCAACTCACTGATTCATTACTATTGATCTCTGAATTAGCAGCCAAAACAGCCTGTGATTGGACGAGCCTTCAGAGAAAAGCTTCGTCTCGAGTGAGAGCGCTCACTCTGACTGAATACGTCACCGGTTTTTATTATGACCTGATCAGGAAACAACATATTCCTAAAAAATAACGTCATTTGAAACTACAAAACATGATTGTTTTGTCATCTGGGCCAAAAAAGAAAATTATTTTAAAAAACTAAAATCACCAAAATACCGTGATTTTTTTTTAACCCACTCAACCATTAACTATTCCAATTAAACAAGTAAAATTGTCAGATTTTCTTTTCTAAGAACAGAATCATAGATCCAAAACTCCAAATATTTTATTTATTCTCAGCATTAAAAACAGAATGTAGGTTAGTCTTCATATCTATTGAGCCAAGTCTTTGTACAGTAATTAAAAGCAGATTTGGGTGCTCCAAGGTGTACCTTAGAGTACAAGTCAATGAGTAGATGTGGTCCTAGTTACCATGACAACAGAAGGAAAACAGAAAGCTCGGAAAAGCTCACTTTGTGCTGCTTTCGGTTGCATTTTGTCCTAATTTAATTCTTGAACTGTGGTTGGGTGCAACACGAAATCGGTTCAAGGCCACATACGGCCCCCGGGCCTCACTTTGAACACCTCATTTTAGAGTTCAAATAGGAAACTAAGAGTCTGTGATGATGTCTGATGATTGAGGGGGTTTCCCTCCAAAAACCTCAACTCTGAACCACAATCGTTCATTTTGACAGTGAAAATGACTAAGATAATCACCTCATTTTCCTTTATGGACATGGTGAAGTGAAAGGAAGGGCAGAAGAGGGGTAAAGACTGAGCCTGAGGGCCCGGAGGTTGGGCCCTCTTCTCTCCAACGGCTGGAAAATTACAGCCATGGAGCTCTGATCCCAGTTTATGGAGCAGAATATAAAGCCAGAGAGGCTGCAGCCTGAATCCCAACAAACAGGAAAAACAAGGCTGCAGTCCAGGCCCACTGGAAAACAATAAGAGAAATTTGGATCTCTAGCAATATTTACTGATCCGTTTTTATACAGTTTTCACCAACTCAAAATTAAGCCCAGTATTATGACAGAAATAGAAAATCGCTTATTTTAAGTAGTTGCACATGCCAAACGTTATTTGCACACGATGAACGTCGACTAGCAAAAAAAAACAAACAAAAAGAAAAAAAAATACTATTTCCAAGCACTGTTCAGGTAAAATCACTCAATCAGGTTTATTCTTAAATTGTGCACAATACAGAGAGCTGATAGACAATCAATAATGAAGCAGGTCTGGATGAAAAGCTCTGTCAGGCAGAGACAACACATGAGTTTTATACCCAAGATAAAGAATTAACAACAAGGGGAGAGACAGTCTGGTTCTGATGCAGCTGGAGAAACAAATTCCAACCTTCTACATGAAACCCAAATAGTTCTTTTGGTGAGAGTTCATAAACATTTCATATAACATGACTAGCAGACGTGATATTACTGTAATTTTTCCATCTCACAGCCTACAAACTGGTGATAAATTTACACTTACCCATGATAGACGCAGAAAGGTCATACTAGCCACTAGCTAGCAGTAGACTCAACCGCTTGAGTCACAGAATGCATTGAAGCTAGTTAGCTGATATTTGCAGCTAGTTAGTGGTAGCCTCAATGAAGATGTCTCAACCTTTTGCCTGACAAAAGAGTCCCACCAGACTTTTAACTCTTCTATTCTTATATATTAAATATTGATATTTAACATTAAATAGTCCGCCCGACCCAAAAGGAGAACCTGTCCCCACCCACTCTACAGGTGAGGGTTACCTGGGAGGGAGCCAGCAGCTCCCCGGCTCTCCTGCCGCCGCTGAACGGAACGACTCCGGCACCGGCCGCCTGGAGGTTTCTTGGGGACGCCTGTAGCGGCTCCGGCCCCGCCGCCTTCTGGCCGTTAATGTGCGCGGTCACCATGGAAACGGGGGCCTTGGCCGGCACCACGGAGATCGAGATGCCCTGGCTGGGGGGCTTGATGAGCGACAGCGGCTTGGTGGTCCCCACGGGACAGCTTCGGACGGCCAGCTTCTGTGGGGAGACAGGCAGGTGAGTTGATACTTTGTCGCCATGACAACCCTCCCTCCACCTTCCTCAGCTTCTTCTAAAAAGGTTTCCCCACTCCTCTTCATCCGCTCTAAATATTTCATATTTCTGTTCAGGAGGGCAACAAAAAGAGTCGAGCTTCCAGAAACACCCTGAGAGTTTTAAATATATTTTCATCTTCCAGCAAATAAATAACAACAAACCAGAACCGTCCAGAACCTGTTGGGTCCACCAGCAGCTTCCTGGGAAGCTTTTGTTTCAGGGAATCAATGGAATCCGCAGGCGGCCCGAACAGCCGCCTGCTTCAGGACCCGCTGGCCCGCCACTCACCATTCAGAGTCGGGGCCCCTCCTATTGTCTGAAAGGTCACTCATTTAAAGCCTCTGCAGGCTGGAGACCCGGGCCCCTCCCGGAGGGACGGGGGTCAGCAGGTACACAAAAAGATGCATTCAAACGCTCAGAGCTGTTCAGACACACCTAGGATCGGATTCATGGAGCTTTTAACAACGGCTTGCACTAAAAATAAACTTTTAATTAAACAGGAAGCCTTAAAATAAGAGGAAACAGCAACGAATGTCGAAATGACTGCAGTTTATCTAATGCTGGGAGGAATTTTAATTATTTTTAATTCAACCAATCCACATCCTGTTCATCTTTGAACCTCAAAAAACAATAAGAAATTGTTTTTTTATAACAATAAAGTTACAAAACCTTTCAACTGAGGACGTTTGTAATTTTTGCAACCATACAGTTTTATTCATTTTATTTAATTTCTAAGCAACAAGAGCATCAATAATTTAAAAAAAAAAACTGTATGGAGGTTGAAGTTATTCATCTGATTGCAGTCAGATGAAAATAAACTGCTAAGAAATGACACCCTGCAAATAAACAAAAGTAGTGTTAGTCTAGTGTGTCCAGGTGTTTTAGTACACTTGAAATAAAACTAACTTGCAAGGATTCCTTAATATTTATTAAAAGTTCTAGTGTTAGCAAAATAATCTGCTGGTGGAACATTTTAACTGATAATGTAGGAAAAATATCTTGTCCCACCGGCAGATTATTTCAGAAAATATGGACTTAAAACAAGTTGCTATTTCTTTCTGAAAAGTTACTTGTAAGTTAGTTTTGTTTTATTTTAAGTTTTCTAAGATATTTGTACTAGAAACTAGACCATGAAATTTTGGTAAGATGTTGTGTTTTTGCAGTGTATGAACCAGGAAAACCAAAAATGAGCTGGAAGCCTGTCCCCATCACTTCCTACAGTATTACAGATTCCCACATGGACTAGTCAAAGGCCATCGACGGATAAGTTCATCATCAGCATGACAACAATAAGTGTGTGTGGAAAAGTTAAAGTAAACTGTTGATGACAAAAAAAAACAATACAAAAATAATGGCCAAAATAATGAACCGACTGGACATTCAATTTGATTTTATAAAAGTTTGTAATTGAAAACAGTGTTTAAGAATAAAACACGTTGGATTCATTTTAGATTT
This sequence comes from Gambusia affinis, assembly GCF_019740435.1. Lineage (NCBI taxonomy): Eukaryota > Metazoa > Chordata > Actinopteri > Cyprinodontiformes > Poeciliidae > Gambusia > Gambusia affinis. Next base: position 16,841,984 of record NC_057890.1, read on the forward strand.
TTTGACTGTTTGGGTTTTATTTATTGTTGTGGTTCTGCCTGGCTGTAGAACCGCTGCAGCCGACAGATCCGTGGATCCATCCGGATCGAGGATCTACCTGACAGAATGCATTAGCGCGGCCATAAGAGCCGCTAACGAGCTTTTTTCTCCACCTTTCTGCAGAGTTAAGCGAGGATGCAGCAGCTTTCATTAGGGTACGCTCACTGCTCACCTTTCATCTAATGACGGTGGAGGAAACGGGTTTTTCTGCTGGCCGCCTCGCCGCGGCCTGAGAGCTGATGATGCAGAACATCAAAGCTGCACATCAGCAGCAGCTTTTCTACCGTTGTTGCTCCGGTTTCTGTTGCTGTCTCATCCAGATCGAAGCAGAAACTGGATCCGAGTTCGCTTTTCTCACCAAACAAACAACAAAAAAACCCTACACTTTAAGTTTTTCATTCCAGACAAAAAAAGAAGAAAAAAAAAAAAAAAAGAGTAAATATTTTGTAAATATAAATTAACTTTAAGTCTAGATAGAGTCCTGACTCGTCTTCTCCTGAGGACGACAGATACGGAAAGAAAGAAAGAAAGAAAGGAACACTAGGAAAGACAAACGAAGGAAGAAAAGACAGACGCAGGACGCTCCTCTCCTTAAAGGTCCGGGTTGATCTGGTTCATGGATCAGGATTAATTCTGGTTTTCCTCCTTCAGAGGTTCACTGGGAAACCAGCCGACGCAGAACCCACTGGGACCTGACCACCGGGAGAACTGGGGGAGATGTGTATGTTTCCATCCTGAACAGGAAGTGACCTCAGATCAGCTGATGGTTCTCTACTCCAGCTGTGATACCCTTTGTGAAGTTCTGGACCCTGCAGACCAGAACCTCCCTCACAGCTCCACATTATTTTATAGTATATAATACTATAAAATCATTAATTTAACACGTTTAATCTGAGAAAAAATCTGAGCAAAGATGAAGAACTTCTAAAATCTAGATATGTTACCATGAGTCAGCAGTTTTTCCTCTCCTGGTTTTAGGGGGTTTCTGCTGTAAAGTTGCTCATTCAGCAGGAAAACAGAACATTTTGAGCCTCTCGACTGGAGAAATTTAATTGAGAATGTGTTCGGCTCTCTGAGTCCATAGTTAAGGTCATTCTGGGTTGTTTACAGGCAGCCGGCTGGATTATCCTGGCTCATTATGTTCGCTGTTTTGATAGGAGCCTTTGAGATAAGGAGGCCGCTGGAAAACGCATTAGTAGCTGTTCAGATTTCCATCAGTGCGGCTGCCAAACGCTCTCTTTGTTTACACTCCATTTACCAGCGAGCTGCTTCAGTCCTGGAAGGGGCTGAGGAAATGGGCGGCTGCTTTTCTTATTCCCAGAGGGACAAAACAACGTCAAATCCACAGGACCGGACTGCAGAAATGTTTGGAAATAAGTTTCAGAGCCGTGAAGCTGGAAGCAGATAAACTCCCGCCATGAGCTGCAGGAGTTTGGTGTTTCAGCTCCGAAGGTTTGATGGTTTTCATTCTTAAAAATTTACTTTTTGTCTTGCGCTGAAACAATTAATTGTGATTAATCTATTACTGAAATAATCTTCAACTAATTTAGAAATCCATCAATAATTAACTGGAGTGCACAGACTAAAACAAAGGCTATTTGCTGAAAAAAATGATTAGCTTAGAGCAGTAAATAAGCTAAAATTGTACAAAAAATATCTTTATTTTGCATTTTTCACCTTTATCTGTCAATATGTTTTACCCAAATCTCTTCAAGTGGCAGTTTTAACTTCACCTGGTTCAAATTCAGTAAATTAATGCTATATTACCACATTTTAGGAAATAAAATGTTTTTTTATTCAAAAAATGATTTTAATTACTTGGTTCTTTAAACATATTTTTAAATATTGTATAAAAAGTATAAGAGGTTGAATGAAATGGCAGCAGAATGTAGCAGAATTTTATCTGATCAATCATCAAAATAATTGATAGAATAATTGGTAGCTAAAATAACAGTTTGTTGCAGCTAGAAATGCAGAGAAAACAGATTCTACAGGAAATCGCAATACGTAACGTCTCACTTCAAGAAACGTAGCTGAAAGCCATCTTGGTAGGCAGTTGCTATGACAACAATAAAAAAGCCACAATCTTAGAACTATCTCTTGCCTTGTTTCTATCTAACTTATAAAAAATACAAGTAAATTATAACTATTACTTGATTACAATTTTTGGGTTCTCTACTTTCCTTTTGTTGGTTTGGAAGCCGTGGTTCATCAATGCCTACCAAGATGGCGGTTCAAAGTTGTAGGAACTATGTATTCCTAGTTGTGGGAATTCTGAATCGATTCAAAAGACTCAAAAATTGATATCAAAATGCGTTGAAGTTGTACGTTTTTGCCTTAGTACTTCTGAAATAAGACAAAATTAACGTCCAAAACTTTTCAGCAAGAAATAGGAGCTTGTTTTAAGTCAATAATTTCTTAGTAGTGACAAAAAAAACTTAGTTTCACTGGCAGATTATTTCAGTTATAACAAGATACTTTTCCCATGTTTTATTGAAATAATCTTCCAATGGAACAAGAACTTATTCATCAATATTAAGGAATTATTGACATAAAACAAACTCCTATGTCTTGTAACTGCAAAAATACTTAAAGTATCTTTGAAGTTACTTTTGATTTATTTTGTCTTATTTCAAGGGTATTAAGATATTTGTACTATAACTAGACCAAAAATATTTGGAAAGATTTTGTTTTTGCAGAGTTCTGGATCTAAAATTATGTCTAAATCAAATCGCTGAACACAGAAACATCACCATCTCTAGTTGCAGCCCAAATTAAACTCAAATATTTGGTTTGTTATTGGAATTTTGTTAAAGGAGGAACAGACAAGAAGCTGGAAAGGGATCGGGATGTGGAGGATCGGCTCACTGTGGGACTTCACGAAGAGACGGCAGAAGAACGACGCACCTCTGATCGGATCGGTGATGAACTCATGAATATTTTACAGAGACAGCAGGAGGAACGGCCTCATGCTCTGAATCACCTGTTAGCTGCTGATTTCAGTTTACTGAAGATAAAAGTTTGTTTATGTTTCTCATTGGTTTTTCTTTCAGATTACATTTAAATTTAAAATTTAAATGTTTCAAGTTCAAGTGTAACAGAGAAAGTTTTCCCCAGCAGAACTTGGTTGGCAGCCATTTTGGTCCGCTTTTCTTCTTCAGTTTTCAGAGTTTTAAATGAAGGAAACTTGACTTCTGATAACTTGAAGGAATTTCTTCCAAGAAGATTCTCCAGTTCTGAAACTTGGGTTGGAAATATCATGTTATAGAGGTCAACAACAAGGTCATCATGGAGTCTCTGGTATCGACGCTCATTCAAATCCCTCTGGGCATCTTCAAGGATGCCAACATGAACAATAAGGAAGGAAGGAAGGAGAAGGAAAAAAGAAGCAAAGAAAACAAACTAGCAAGAAAGGAAAGAAGGAAAGGACACTGAAGGAAGGACATAAGGAGAGACCAATGAACCTGCGGTCCGTCGTCGCTCTCTTCCTGTTTCTTGTTTGTAACTTCCTGTAATCTGACAGCCTTCACAGCAGCTTTCCTGCAGAGACGATTAAAACTCCTTTCACTGTCGCCTCCGTTTGATTCTGTTCAGGAACTGAATCAATACCTCAGCGTTTCGGCCTCCATAATAAGCAGTTCTGATTGTTAGTCTAACTGCTCCGGTTCTCCCGCCTGCCAGCAGATAACAATCACATTAAAATGTTCATTATGCAGCCGGGAGACAAACACGAGGAAGCGGCCGGCGCTCCATTCATTTCCCACATCATGTGGTCAGTCTCCGCCCGACAATAAATCCATTTAAATGCAAATCAAACGCGCCTGCAGCGGCTTTTTTTACTCGGAGTTCATCGGAATGTGATCGAGGGAAGGAAATATGAGGACACCAATAACCCGATCAACCGATCAATAAAACATTATTACTACATCAAAGAATCTTTTTTTTTTTTTTAATCTACCTTGTCTTTAAGATTATTATTTAGATAAATCCTGCTTTTAATACAGAGACGTCATAAAGGAAGCAAAGTTTATGCAAAAATGTCATTTTTCTCCTTTTTTTTTTTTTTCTTCCAATTAGGTCAGGGCCGGCCCAAACCTTTTAGGGGCCCAGAGCAGATTTTCCATCCAGGGCCCACCTATACTCAAATGTTGTTGAGCTGCAACAAGTTTAAATTTCTCTTTGGGATCAAAAAAGTATTTTTGAATTTTAATAGGCCTGCCGCCTATTAAATCAATCAATTAATTGTATAATAAATTAAACAAGTGAATAATTTAGAATTTTTCTCTTTCCACCAAAAACTGGATGATAAAAGTCTTCATATTCAACTTTTTTAAAAGGGCAGTTTTGTTTACAGAGACTTCATAATTCATTTTGTTTTTTAAATATTTTAAAATGTCTTCCAGTTAAATCTTCATTAGAACTGAAAATTTATTGATCTTTGAAAATGTGTTCTTGCATTATTTCCATTATATTAACTGAAAATATGATCATTTAATGCATTAGCTTCTGGGACAATTTATCATCCAAAAATTTTTTTATTGTAATAGGCCTAGATCAATCACTATAAAATAAAATCAAGTCATGCTCTTGGGTTTAGTTTCAGTTTATCAACAGGTTGTGTTTACATTTGTTTTTAAAGTAACAGATTTTCCTTTTCTGTCCGCTACTTTCTGGCTCTGTTTTTTTTGTCTAAATCTATTTTTTTTTGTAATCAAATCTGTCATAAAAGCTTATGGGTTGTTTTTAGCTTCGTGCTGACGTGCGGGGATTTAATCGAAAATGATTCGCCACCGTCTGCTTTTCCTCTCAATAAAAGCCTAAATGATCGAAGCTCAAGCTCAGTCCTCGAGGTTTCATTATTAGTGAAACAGCATGGCCGCTCCGCTCGAGTCGGCCTGAACACTGATTTTATTTTACTGTAGAGGCATCAGGGGAGCGGCGGGGGTCCTGACCACAACAACCGCACTGAGGCAAGACAAACTGCAGCTCAATTTCACTCAAGCATCTCACCTGAACCTGTTACCAAATTAAAAGCTCAGAGTGGGGTCTTCATTCTGTCAACAGGAGGCTTTTATACTGAAGGGACGTTTTGATTTCCTGTCCAGTAGAAGTTTTAGGAAGTGGTTTGAATTCTGCCACATTGCTCAAGAAAAATATTATTTCATTATTTCTAGTTTCTTTTTATGGTTTTATTCTGTAACTTTACTTTTATTATTACTGGAAATGTGAATTTAACTTGTTTTACTAATTATAAACATTTCTTATAATATGTCGACCAACATGTTTAAGAATCTAATTACATAACACACTATTAATTATTACTTTGCTACTTTATTTTTAACTATTTACAGTTTTAAATCAATAATAAAGTTTACACACTGTGTATATTTATATATTGTCAATAGCAGGGGTGCTCAAAATGTGGCCCGTGGGACATTTTTTGGCCCTTGAAATAATTTTTGATGGGCACCAACTACAAATTAAGAACAGTAAAAATTTGTCCAACAAACCAGAAATCAACTGATTTAGTAATTCTCTGTTTTTCTTTTATCATGGCAACAATCTAAAGCCTTTTCTATGTTTTGGTTCCTTAAAGATTTAATAATTTTTAAAAATATTATTGAGCAGATAATACTATAAAATTGTTTTTTTTGTTTTTAATTTAATAAATTTTTGACACGTGGTTTAAATTAGTCAGTTTTTAGCATTTATTTTTCATTTTTTTATTATTCATATAACTATTATTACTACTATTATTACAACTATTGCACATTATACTATTATATATTCAGTTTATTTTTTTGTATTTTATTTAAGTTTTTTATTATTTATTCATAACATATTTTATAATTATCTTTTCACTGTTTCAGTCTGGAGTTTCCTCAGCGTGGACCAAACAGCCCGATCAGAACCTGCTGCAGCAGCAGGATGTGGCTGGAGGTCATCGCTGTCACGAAAACATTTATATGTGAAGCCAACAGTTCAAACCTTGAGCCAAAGCTCAGAATATCGACCGGCGGCCGCCGCAAGGTGCAGAAAAGGTCAAACTACATGTGAAATGAAACGCTAAGCAGAGGTGAATCTCCACTCTGCTTTCATTAACCGCAGACGATAAAGAAAAATAAAAAACAGGAGCTTCATCCACGCATTACATGGAATTACTGGCTCAATTAGAGCTCAAATAGGTTAAAGTTAAACTGAGCATTTTCCACGTTTTTTAACTGACAAATGGGACAAAAATAGTTTTAATTCTTCCTAACTGAACATAATATATTTAAAACTGTATATATATGTCAGAATAAAAAGCTTATTCATACTGAAAGCATAAAACCTTTTCAGTGTTTTTCTAAAAAAATGTTGGTTTTTTAGCCACAGATCTCTTAAAAATGTAAGAGAGTCTGGAGCATTATCTGAGTCAGGAGGAACCTCGGCTGCTGAACCACGGTAGGCGCATCGGGGCGCTGCCTCAGCCTGATAATTTCCTGTTAGAAAACACAACGGAGTAAGGTATCTTACTTTCCCCAAAGATCCTCTGTGCAGGAAGTAAAGGGCCAGACTGTTTACATCCTGAGGCAACCTCAGATGATGTTTGTGAGCATAAAGTTAATCAGATAAGAAAATAGGGTAAACTTATGCCAATTTATGTGGAGAAAATTGAGATTTTCCAGGCATAATCAGTGAATGGTTCACTAATATAAAGTAAATAATTTTTATAACAGAGTGAGAAAGACACAGAAAACATTTCTATGTGCAACAGTGTAAAAATGCAGGTCAGAACTGGAGGATTAATTTAAACACCCATCTAAAAGCTGCCAGCTTTTTTTTTTTTGGAATACAGTTTTCACTGAAGTGTGTGTAGATACAGGCAGACTGGGTTCACCACAGAGAGCTTTTAAATCCCTCCATAGGATGCTGGTTTGTTAGTTCTCTAAGCCATTGCTCTCAAACAGTTTTAACGCTTTTCTCCACCGTTAAGATCTTCACTTTCTGAATTTAGATTGGATGGATGATGTGTTTTATGAAACAATTTATTTTTCCTAGCATTGACTTTTAACACAAACAATAAAATCATTTATTCATTTCACCTTTCAATAAATAGAAAGATTTTGACTGGAATTGTAAAAGCATGATAGGATATTTAACTTCATATTTTAACTTGATGTGTTTATTTTAGTTCTTGAGTTATTTATTTAAGCGTCTGTCTAGGAAAATAATTTGGGGTTTATCTTATTTTAGGAAATGTAAAATTTGAACCGACCAGAGGGGATGTAAGGGAGACCAACTGGGAAGCTTCAGAGCCCCACTCTCTGACACAGAGAAAACAACCGTTTAACATCCGGGATTAGCCGGGATTAAGGACATCTGATGAGCAAACGCCAGGGATTGAATGTTTTATCTTCCACACAGACGAGCCAGGAGGGAGGAAAAACTAAAAGCTGGATTCTGGAAGACACCCGGAGAAAAAAAACAACAACTTAAAAATCTCCAAAGGTCAATATTTAAGTTATTACTGAAAGTTTTCCTTAAATTAGATTAAAGTCTCAGAAAGCCAGTTAAAACTTAAATGTAGCTGTTCTTACTGTGGTGTAGAACAAATTTAAATCTGATGAAATGTTAATATAAAAACAAGAGACTAAAACATCCTGACATTTCATCAGGACAAAGCTGCGACAACCCGAATCTAGTTTTTACATTCATCTAAATAAATGATGTTGGATGAGCCCTAAAAAACTCCGGGATTTCACAAGTAGTATCCAGTAAACTGATTAATCCATGGATTATTCAACTGATAATTTCATTACTGCAGCTGAACAAGATGATAAAGAATGCAGCAGTGTTTTCAGTCAGATTCTTCTTCAAAACTGCTGCAATACAGACTGCTACAGGAGATCTTTCCTTCTGACAGCTAAAATGTCAAAATCAAACATTTTTGTTCTTTAAAAAAAATTTAAAAGCTAAATTTGTGTTTATTGCCATATGGATCACAAAGTCAATGACTAAGCAGATTTAAATTTTACTATCAAACAAAAACAAACAAAAAAAGTGGAGCTGAAATTAAATCACTTAATTTATTTTAAGCTCCTTTTCATAAAAATCTAAACCCAGTCTGTGTTCAAACTCGTCCTTAAAACAATCATAATTCTCGGGTGTTCAAAGTGTGGCCCGGGGCCCATTTGTGACCCTAGAATTTTACTTTTTTTTTTTTTTGGCCCCTGACTAAAAGTCAAGAATGCTAAATATTTGTCAACAAAGTAGAAAACAACAGACGGCACCCAAAAGTTTTTAATTTTCTGTTTTTCTTTTAATAAGGCAACAGTCCCAAGCCTTTTTTATGTTTTGGATCTTTGTTAATTTAGAGATTTCATTAAAATAATTTGGAAAAATAAATTTTATTTTATGAATTATGTGATCTGTCAATAGTTAAGATTTTGCACCACTGTCCTAATTGTTACCATCTGCTGTGTTTGTGTTAAACAGTCAAAATAAATAAATATTTTAGATTTATAAAGTTTTCTGACGATGTTCCTGAACTCCAAGAAAGGAGGGAGGACAGGGAGGCAGACTGAGGGGCCAGGAACAGTGAGGAAGAGGAGGGGGAGGAAGAGGAGGCCAGCAGATGGACTCCTGCAGACAATGGAGGCAGACAAAGAGCAGAAACAAAAAACCCTCAAACTAACATCCTAATCTGGATCCTGGATGTGTTCAGACTGAATCTGGATTCATCTCAACACCAGCAGGAACATCTGGAGTCATAAAGACATTTAGCTTTCAGAAGATCCCAGAACCAGATGCTTACAGCATGTACCTGCTGGTAAACTTTTGCACTAAATCAGACGTAAAGGAATCTCTGGGATCGTTTTAAAACACAGTTTGTGTTGAAGAAACGTGAACATCTGCAGGCAAGTCCGTCTGCGTCTCTGCAGACATCTGAGAACTTCCTGCAGGCGTCCAGAGGGACGAGAAGCGAACAAAGGGACGCTCTCCGCCCGACAACAACCCCCCTCCTTCAGCCTGGGGCGAAGAGGAAACATCCCAACATGCACTGGGCTGGGTGGCCTTCATGAGGGGAGGGTGAGGCGATGATTTCTTTAGTCTGAATCACTCAGAAGGATCCGTTAACACGAATGCATCGAATGACAGAGGATACGATTTTACCAGAATAACCCAACAGATGGTGTTCCTGATGCATCCGCAGCTTTTCCTCTTTATGAAAACAGTTCATAACGGTGAAATAAAATTATTCTATCAATTTAAGTCAAAAAAGGAAGATTAGGCTTCTTCTGCTGATCAATTTGGAAACTGTTTCTATCTAGGGCTGAAACGATCCATCACAATTAATCGACTGAAATAACTGTCAACTAATTTATTAATCAATTAATCGTTAAATGGAGTATTCAGATTAAAAATGATTGTTGTGTTGACAATCATTTTTGATTGTCAACTTATGACGATTATTGTCAATAATCGTCATAAATTGAAGATTATTTCAATATTCGGTTAATCACAATTATCATTTCAGGCTCATGTGATTCCAGGCAGTAATGATGTAGAAATCCCCTGTTTCAGAGGAAAATTCTATTTTATATTAGGTTTGCTAAATTAGTTGATGGTTATTTTAATAACTGATTAATCAGATTAATCACATCAGTCTTAATCCCGATAAGCAAGGCGTCCTTTAGATTGTAAGACGAGGAAAACTTGCATTGTGATCTAGGAATAACAAACCCATAAAGCCTTCAGAGGACATCTGGAATTATAAGGTACAATTTTCAAATATTCATTGATTAAAAGACTATTTTACTGGATTTTATTTTATGGTGTCAAAGTAAAAGGGGTTGAGTATAAAAAATACACACTATACTTTTGAGAAAGTTTTTAAATCTAGCCTCAGAAAAATAAAGTTTGTAATTATCTGACTGTTATTCAGACAAAAGTAAAAACCTTCAGGAAGCCAAAAGGAAGAACAGAGGAGCATCTGAAGGTTGACTTTTGTCCTCAGACTCAGTTTTGGTCCTTTTGAATCTGTCTGAAAGCGTATCTGTGTTTGTTTAGCAGGTATGAAGCTCCGTTTCTCTGCAGCCAGTCTCTTTTTATCTTCTTGCCTCGCTGAACGCGGCAGCTTCCAGGATCAGTCGTTTGGTTTGAGCCAGCAGGTAAATATTGGCCGAGTGGATGTGAAGTGAACACTTTCCACGTCTGCAGCGGGGCGCCTTAGATTAGCTTCTTTCACTCTGTGCTCCAAGGAAAAAACAGGAGCTTAGAGGAGGAGGAGGAAGATTATTTTGGGTCTCCTGGTTATTTTCTTACATTCATTCCTCTCCATTCGTCCCTCTGATGGCGGCGGCCATCATCTCAGCTGGATCTGAGCTCGCTTTTCCTGCGCCGCATCTTTTACTTCTGCTTTCTGTCAGACTGTTTACACTTCAGGCTGACAAAGTGACAACACCTGCAGCGATCACAACTTGATTTTAAGATCAGATCATTACAAGTGAATTAATAAACAAAAATTATCTGTTGATAATAGCAGAGTAGTTCTCATACAAAAAAAAATACATTTTTCCTATATCTAGGGAAATAAATTCATTTATTTTATTTTCTAAGCTATAGTTTTGAGATTTGTTGTACTCTTGGTGTTGGGACTTTTTAAAAGTTGTTTATTGAACTTGAAAATGCCTCAACTGGAATGTGAAATATAACAAAACTAAATTCAAATAGTTTGATATTTGAAGACATTTACAAACTTCATGCCAAGATTTTACTATGTTAACTTCAGTTGTTAAAAATATACTAAATATATATATAGATATATAAATAAAATTGAACTTTGTATTTTAACGTTGTAAAATTGGGACTCTGTCTCTTTAAAAACTCGTTCTCTTTCTGTAACTCCGCCTCCAGGATGTCGTCCCAACATGGCTCCTTTATTAACCCTTTAACAATGTTTTTAACCAGAGACGAAGCTGCGCTAATGAGCTCAGCACATGCACAGTTAAACTAGGTGTCTGCTAATTGTTGCTGGCTAGTCTGCAGGAGCTGAGTGGGGGAGGAGCTTCATCCTTGAAGGCGGGGCTAGGTCCTTTCAGGCATTTTCCCAAACATGCATGAAATAATCAAAGCAACATTCCAGGTCTGTTTTTGTTGGGAAATAACATTACAACATAATTAAAGTTCCAATCAGTTGATTTTAGATGGTACTGCCTCTTTAAACACAGAAGAACCGGCTGGATCATTTAGCAGCTCCTCTCCGCTGTATTATGATGCTGGAATTGATCTTCATGATTGGCTCTAATTACACCTCAGAGAGGAAACAAAGGAAGGTGCTCTTCCCTCCTTTCGGCTTTTTGAAGGATCTTGGCTCAGAGAAACCCAAACCTGGGCGAATTGTTGCTCTGCTGCTTTCATCAGAGATGTTCTACTTCCTGTTTCCTGTTAGACTAAAGGAGCGCTTTAATCACCTCCTTAAGCTAACAGCAGCAGTAATGATATAAACAGCTCCTACAACTTGATGGTGGTAAGCAGAAACTATATAATAATTCTGCTTCAAGCAGCTGTGGAGATAAAATGCATATTTACAACTTAAACCAGTAAAACCGATCCAGCCTTAATTACACACGCTGCTGCACTGCAACAATTATCCACCCATCACAGACTTTTAATTAGGTTTCGTCTCTCCTGCAGAACGCCGCGCAGCCACAACGCCAGGCCAGAATCGACTTCCACTCGGTAATAAATCGCAGCGCTGAAATTAAACTGACGGATAATGAATCCTTTCACTTCTCCCTTCTTCTGGTCTGCAGCCTGAGGAGAGAGTCGCTGCAGACCGTCAAAGAGCCGCTCGCTGAAAGTACAGCGCTTCAAAAGGCTCACGATTAACCGTCTTTTATCCAGTTCATTGCAAAAACACAAAATCTTACCAAGTACTTTTGGTCTAGTTTCCAGTAAATATGTCAGTAAAACTAACTTACAAGTAACTTTTCAGCAACTTATGAAAACTTGTTTTAAGTCAATAATTCTTTGCTATTTTTGGAAACAAGGATGTGTGGCAGAAGACATTTTCTTCTGCATTTCTCTGTTCATTTGTACTTGACTTAAAAGGTGACCTATTATGCATCATGGAACAGGTTATGACATGTCTATGACCTATTCAAAACATGTTCATTACATTTTTTGCACATAATCATTCATACAAAATGAGCTGATAGCATACTTTGGCCTCTTGTCACTTTAAATGCAAATAAGGTGCTACTGGCCACGCCCTTAAACTCAATGTTCACAATCACACGCGAAAATAACTGCAAACAGATGCAGAATTAAACAACTGCACACCTTTGAAAAGCAAATACCAAATATATATATATATATATATATATATATATATATATATATATATATATATATATATATATATATAATAATTTAATTATTGCCATAAAAAACTTGGTGTTATTTTATTTTTTTTACATTTTGAGCAGTTAAAACCCAAATAGAAGTACAGAAACATGCAAAATGTGAATTTTACATAACATGTCCCCTTTAAGTCCACCACTGCTAATCAGAGGACGAGAGCAGCTGCCTACCTGGCCGTTCTGAAGCTCATTGAGGCCTTTGCACAACGTCTGGTTCTGTAAAGAAAGAGGAACACCTTCAGGAACAGAATTACTTTAAGAGGTTAATATTTACTCCAGAAAATCTGATTTTATTGGCTGTTGCAGCTGCAAACGACCGGAATTAATCTACACAAGTCAACAAAGACCATAAATCATTCCTGAATCTCAGGAAAACGGGAGGCAGAGCAGGAGTTTGGAGTAATCAGGAAATAAAATGATTTATTTTCTCCTTCCTCCTCAGGAACTCCTCCTCTTCTTCCTTTTCATCACCCTGTGAGCTCCGAACATCTGATCAGAAAATAAAAACTTGGTCCAGACTTTACCTTTTTATTTATTTTTTTCCTGATATGACAGTCAGGCTGATAAATTCGTTCTGTATGCATTGCTTTTCACACGGGGGAAATCTGGAAGCAGCAGGGAGTTTGCAGAGTTCACTGCAATTGAACAGAAATCGAGGTTTGAGGGCGTACCAGAGTTTGATTACGTGATCGCACCTCCCCAAACAAACCAGACTTTCTACCCAAACAGACTGGGGCTGGATTAAAGCAGACTAAACATGGCTACTGTGAACGCAGCCTAAGACTTCCCATAGTCCTCTAGAAACAAATGGCAACAAGATGGAAGTAAATACAGGTTGTTTATATTGGTCTGACATGTTAAAGTGTTAAATTCATACATCCCTCCCAATGTAATCCCTAAAAAAGGGTTGATGTAGTCACAACAAGGAGGAAAATTTGGTAAAAACTAAAATAATATTAGAAAAGAAAGAACCATACTAAGAAAAAGCATTTCCATCAACGATCTACATTAAGGAGACGAAGAAGAGGCCGAGTCCAGACAAGCCGGCCTGAGGAGTCATTTCTGCCACAGGCCGAGGTGTTGGAGGTCAGAGACAGGAAGCGACAGGCGGCCGTCTGATGGGTGGAGGAGGTGTAAGGAGCTGCAGGCGGAGGAAGGAGGCCGGTCCCCGGAGCGACAGCAGCATGACCACCAAACATGTGCCCACATGTCGGCGCTCAATTAGAAGTGTGGCTCACACATATTCACAGCTCCAGCAGGAGGAAGTTACAGTGACAATGACTAGAACCTCATTCAGCTTCAGGTACCGTCGCTACGCCACGAAGACACCAAGAACTCTAAGGATCATTATCAACACAATTAAATCTGATTATTTCCACCAAAACAGAGTTATTATGAAGACAATCACAACCCAGGATTAAGAAAAGTTTCAGATTTTCTTCCACTGAACATCTGGTGAATTTACAGCAAAAAGGCTTAAGCTCTCTCAAAACAAACAAACTGAAAGTTTTCCCTACAGCCGCTTCACACACAAATAAAATACAAACTAGGTGTCTTACAATGCCTAAATTATACCAAACATGCTGCTTTTTAAAAAAAAGAAGAGATGAACTATTTCAATAATGAAACTAACTCCTGCTGGGATCAATTCTTAGGAGATTTTCTTCTTCATGGGTTCAATATATTTTTTTAAATCAACTAAATACCAAATAAAAAGAATAAAACAGATTTTTACAAAACTCAATCTTTGCTACAGATCTGTATCCTGGCTTCATTTTCTACTAATGAAGAAATGAAATGGCCACAAAAATGAATCAATAGGATGACCTATATCTATCTATGAGAGCCAACCAGATAGAGAGAAAGAGACAAAGAAAAAGAGAGAAGAGGAGAAAGAGAGACAGATGAGATATAGAGACAGGGAAGATGAGAGACCAAGAGAAACAAAGAAAAAGCAAAAGACAGACAAAAGAAACAGATGAACCAATAGACAGAGAGAGAGAAATAAAAGAGAAAGATTGAGACAATGAAAAATACAGAGAAAGAGAATGAGAGAGACCAAAAGAGAGCAGAAATAGAAAGAGAGAAAAAGCAATAGACAAAGAGGAAGAGACAACAAAAAGAACGAGAAAAAGAGAGAAACAATGAGAAAGACAGGAGAGAGAGAAAGTCGGTGGTCAGAAGTCTGTTTCTTCATTAATCCTGGACATTTGACCGTCATAAAAAGTTCTTTTAATCAGCTCACGTCTTTTCAGCAGCATCTGGTCCATAATGTTCCTCCTGCAGCCAAACTCAAAGAAATGAAAGAAACGAATCCGTTTTGCAAACCAAAAGCTTTTCAGACACGTTTCTAAACACCAAGATACAAACCCAATAATCTACTCAGGGATGAATGAAGCAAATCAGCTTTTCTTTAAGAAAACTCTGTGGCCTTTCCTTCGTTTCACCTTAATGCTTCTGAACTTGAACTCTTCATACACCTTCCTGACTAAACTAAACAAACAAACCACTCACTGGTTGTTTTTAAGCTTCTGAATGACTAAAAACAGGAAAGCTTTTAAAGCCCAGGCGCCCACTCATCCTGTCTCAGCCGCTCAGAGCAGGACGATTTCACCAGATTTCCCTCTTTCTTTTTGCTCCTGCCTGTTTTTCCTCTGAAACGTCAGGAAGCCACAGACGGCAGGAAAACGGTTTGAGTTTACGGCGCAGTTTACGGGCCTCTGCAGATGATCCAGTCATTCATTTCAGCTGCAGGCAGGAAGGCGGCGTCCCACTATCACAGTGAAAACTAGCTTTTCATTAGCTGCAGGTAAATGAAATTGTCTTCCGTCTCTGCGGCTGAACGCGAAGGAGCAAGCAGGGAAAAAAAAATCCATTACAGGCTGGAGAGGCTGATCAGAGATCCTGCTGACAGAGTTATCTCTGATGGAGGAGAAACACCTGAGGATGCTGTTATTATCAGACATCATTATGGAGAGAGAAACCTGTCAGCAGTCTAAACGCTGGGAAGCATAAAAAGCAGATTTAGTTTTAAAAACCGGGAAGATTTCAGCGTTTCTTTGCATAATTAGGAATCAAATCAGGATGATTTCTTACAAGTGATGACAGTGTTTACAGGACATAAATCAAAACATATTTATGTTATCAATGCATGTTTTACTTCAAAATGTATTTCCAAGCCAAGAAAAAGTTAGTGCCATTTCTCACTTTCAGCTATTTGAGGAGTTTCTTCTAGTTCTAATCTGGGTTTTGACTAGACCAAGGATCTGCAACATTTATTAATAAAGAGCTACTTTGCTATCAGATCATAAAATACCTTATAATAAATATGTACATATTATAAATTTTGATAAATATCTACTTTGCCAAATTTATTGTAGTCTTTAAAGAAACAATTTCATTTCTATTTTTAGGATTTAAAATAAAAATGAACAACATTTTTAAAAATGTTATTTGACAGTGCGGTTTTAAATGAGTTTTATTTTGCTGGGCGGAGATTAAAATCGTCTCTTCAGGTTGTAAATGTTGCAGATTGAAGGTGTATGAAAACATTTAGAGATTTATTTTAGCACCTTGCATCTTAATGTATAAATATGTTAAACATGGTCTGTTTTGCATCCTTTACTGACAGATTTTTGGATTATTTTTACTGATAATCTGACATTTTTTCATGGATTTAAAACGAAGTGAATCGGATCTGGAGGTAAAACTGGACGTTGATGGGCGTAATGAGCCGCTCCGTTCAGACCTTTAACTAAAAGCCGCCGCTCTCAGCCGAAGCTCTTTCAAGCTTTTACATCATTATCGTCCTGTCACTCCTGTCGGCTTCACCTGCCCGAACAATGGCTGTGAATCACACTAAAGCCATCATTTAGAAACATGGAGGTGTTAAACCTGAATCGAAACAACAGGAACGCTTCCTGGAATCCTCTCAGCGTGTTAGAAACCTGCAGGTGGAGTCTGCTCTCTTCGGCTTTTCTCCCACAGAAAGAGGTTTGGGAGTGAAATGGAGCCTTTGTGCTCCTCATTCAGTTTTCCAACAAGAGCAATTCCTCCCAGCTTTGATCATTTCCGTGTAATGTTCCAGCACATAATGTTTCACAGGATTCCAATTTTCACTGAACTCCAGTTTCTACTGAAGAAGCAATTTTCTGACTCAATCTCTGCAGAGTTTCTCACTGCAGTCTGAAACATTAAACACCGCTGGAAGAGATTTCATTCTCATTTCGGTTCATTTCATCAGCGGCTTTATTCCAGATCAATATCTCCCCAGAGAAACCTGCAGAAAATGAAGCCGCGTTCGGTTTGTGTAAACATTTCGGATGAAAACGTCGGCAGAGGAAAGAAAAAACTTAAAACTGATGCAGGTTTCCTTCATCAAATGGTCAGAGCTGGATTAATCTGGATTAATCTGGGGCATAATCCAACTGTTCGTCCAATTAGAGTAAAATATCTCAGATCTATTCTGTTTAAAAGCAATATTATCCATTTGATGAATTCATTAAATTTACAGCTAAATTCTGTTTTTCTGCTCATAAAATGACTCCAAACTCATTTTTCAAAATCTGAAAGGTTTTTTTGAGCTCCTGCCTGTTCCAGTAGCCTGGTTTCAAACTGGTTTCAAACTGGTTCCAAACTGGTTCCAAACTGGTTCCAAACTGAGTTTAAAGTAGTGCTGCACCAGTTTGGTTCATATGTGAGATAAACTTTAGATATGACTTGATTTTAAAGCAATCAGTTTTAGATCCTCTGTTTTAGATCGTCTTATTCCGTCTTATACCCTCATTTTAGACAATTTTGGACAATTTTTAAATGACTAAGAATTGTTTTTTAAGTTTCTAGGTTCAGATCAGGACTGGGTGATAATCAAATTTCTGGTTTTTGAAGATTAAATTTTTGGATAATTATGACATTTTTTCACCAATCCACTCCTTGTGTTTCCACAGTGCAGGGCGGCCATCTTGTCTGAAAAGCGTATTTTACAGCTTCTATTTATTTGGACTTTAAATTCAGGTCAACTCTACAATGTAAGAGTAGATTTTGTCTTAATTAATTACCAGAATAAAGTTGCAATATTAAGAGAATGAAGCAGTATTGTTATGGGAAGTCCAACATCAACAATAATAATAATAATAATAATAAACATCCAAGCTTCTTTTTTTTCCCCCATCAAAATGACTTTTCTCGTAACTTTAAGACGTTCTTCTGGTAAAATTGTGTATTTATTCTGCTAATATTATGACTACATTCCAGTAATTAAACATTCTCAGTTGTACGACTCACAAAAGCCACTTTTTGAAAATATTTTCTTTTATTTGTAGTTTCTTTTCTGAAAAGAAAGTAAGAGAAACATAAAATTATAAATCAACTCTGGTATGAAAAATGAAAATCAAAAATGTCGTTTTTTTATATTGCCAGTGCCGGTTCAGACTGATGTTTAAACTGGGAATCCACTGGTTTCAAACTGATGTTACTATTGGTTTGACCTAAAGAAACATTTTATGAACTGGTTGTGAGCTGAATTAACAACAGTAACAAATGGCTTTGTTGGTTTTATTCCAGTTTTAGTCTTGGACTAGACCGCCTCAGACCTTAAAACTGGTCTTCAGCCAGTTCTGAGCTCATATTAGAACTCAGTGCTGGCTGGATTCGGACAGATATCAGACCTGGATTGGATTGTTCAGACAGTGGTGGTGAGTTCAGGGTCCGGCGCTCCAGTCCGTATTTTTTTGTAACTAAATCTGCTGCAGGACAAATGCAGCGCTGCATGACTGCTGCAGATGAAACATCCGGCTCTGTTTACTGCGGCTTTTTCTGGCTCTTCCAGTCTAAAGACTCCTCATCACTGCAGAGAACGAGTCTAGTTATATTTGGCACGTTGCTACGGAAACCAGCTTTTCTTTGAACAGTTGTTGCCTCTTCCTTGACGGCGGGGAATAAAAATTGCGCCGAAGTGCCGCTCTGACGTGGACCCGTGTGGCGCCGAATCTAACTGCATCTGCGCCACACACATCCAGGGACAACACTCAGAAAAACCACGGCGCCTGAAGGCAGCAGCGCCACTTCAGCTCCCTCTGAATAATTGGGTTAATTTGGCCGTTTAGGCTGATGGCGCCCCAGGATGGTGACAAAACGTCCACAACAGCAAAAACACAAAAAAGTAAAGTTGGTTCCAGAAGAACTCGCTCTCTCAGGCACTTTTTCCCCCAAACTCCATTTATTTTTAATTGCTTTTCACTGTTTGTCTGTATCTTTGTGTCTGTGCAGCTCTCGATAAGCAAGCCAGTAATAGGGAATTAATTTGAACGCTTTCACAGGAAGAAAACTTACTGGCTGCTGATTTTAATTCATCTTTATTCAGCTCACACACAAAAACAGCCTCATCCTGCCGCTTTCATTGGTTTTCTCACATTTCCATGGAGTGGCAAACAAAGCAGCTGGAGTCCCAGGCGGACTGCGTGTAGAAACACAATGTGTGTCAGAGGGCAACAAGGGCGCATCGCCTCGTCTGAGCCCAGGGTTAAATGAGTCCCGAAGAAGAAACACTGCGAGCTTAGAGCGGTTTGTCACCAGCTGAACAAACGTCTGCAGCAGCAAACAGCTGGAAATGCATTCAGCCTCTTGATTATTGATATATTAGAAATATAACCGCCTTTAATGCAAACAGTGGATGTCTTATTCACTGAAAAAAATGGTTAAAAACAGTCAAGAAAATGGCTGCTGGAAAATACAACTGTATTGTTGCTGACTTATCATCTATAACCCACTTTCTGCATTACTGTTGGTTGTGCAGGAGGCTCTACAAATGCTTGTTAAGGATGTATGGTTTAATAATTGTGCATGTATTTGTAGCTAGTTTCATGATTGAGTGTAAATGTTGAGTTGGGGCGCTGAAGAAGACTGAACACAACTTCCTTCTTCGCAGGAGCCATTTCTCTTGCCAGCTCTAGACTCAGACGTTTGTTTTGGTTCTATTTGCCCAGAATACCCTGCGCTGCAGTTCACTCCCTGCTTTAGTCCGGTCCACTTGGAGTTCACACCGCACCAGAGTTCACTTCAACTGAACCAAACCAAGGCGGATCAGAGTTAATTTTTTACAGTGTTGGGTCACACAGTCACACCTCCACAAACAAACCAGACTTTCTAAACAAACAAACCAGAGCTGGATTAAAGCGGACTAAACAGGACTAGTGTGAGTGAAAAGTTCATCTTGGTCCAAATCCAGAATCAAAAGTCAAAATCACTTTGATTTCTCCAACTTCCTTTTAAAACCGCCTCAAAGACTCTGAAAATAAGCTTTAAAACATGTTGCCTGGGTAACGGCTTCCACACTGACAAGTTCTGGGATCAGAGCTGAGAGAACTTAACGATAATAAAAACTGGTTTTTTGTTTCAGACCAGCCGGCTGCCGGTCAGAACCAATCAGGCCGATTTGGGTCAGCAGCCAAATTCTAGATTTAGACTCCGGGACGTTTTCCAGAATATTCAATATCAACACGGCTTCAAACATCAAACGCCAACGACTGAGTGAAGTTCCTCCATCATCAAAATATTCTAGCATCCATAAGCATCCTCAGTCTGTTGCCATGGAAACGGCGTAGCATCTCACCAGTCGGTCCATTCTTCCCTCCTTCTTTCCACCTCGATATCAAGTTTGATACGTTTACATGCATTCAGTTAAAATAGGAGAAATTACTTCCTGGTTGATTTTCCTGCTCCCCCATCCTGCCTCAGATCTCCCATCATCACTCTTCCTCTTCCTCCTCCTCCTCCTCCTGCTGCTGAGAGCCATCACTCTCGTCGACCTCGTCAAGGAAAAACAAATTAAAGTCCCGTTCGTTACGCGGCGCTCTTTGTTAGCTGCCGACCGCCAGAGCGAGGACATTCCCCCCATCCCACCTTCACACCTCTCCCCCCCTCCCAAACATCACCCTCCTCTTCCTCGCCTGCAAGCACACATTTTAACCGTTTGAAGACGACAAACTGCTCTTCCTCCGTTGCTGCAGCTCATAAATACTCCAGAATCAGTTCAGATGATGAGATTTCACAAACAGCTGCTCTTCATCACAGGAATATTAAAACAAATAAAAAACCAGCAGAGTCTCAATTATTCAACATGAACTACTTGTCTGTTTTTAACCAGAAACCTGCAGATATTACCAGAAAACAAGATTAAAAAAAAAACAACAACAAAAACAGGCTTTTATCCTGTGGTTTGCTGCCAAAATATTCACACTAGGATTTTAATGGTAACAAATGTACTGGATAATAAATAGAAATGGTTGCGACAAACAATATTGTTGTATAGAGACCATTTAAGTACCATAATGCCTTATCAAAGACCAATAAACTTTAATTTTGTAAGTAACATTTACTGGAAGATGTTTTTATTATCTAAAATAAACCAAAAGCAAAAAAAAAAAAGAAGAAAAAAAAAAACGGAAACAAAATTATTGTGGAATATTGAGCCAATAATGGCTTAGTCAAAGTCCAGACCCAAGTCCAATTAAAAATCTGTGGATGGTGGCACTGTTGCCTAGCAACTTAAAAGTCTTGAATCCCAGTATCTCAGGTCTCAACAATCGATCAAATCAAAGCAGTTTTTATTTGTTTGCTGCCAAATTACATCAATTACATCAACGATCGCAAAAATTCATGCAAAAATCAAAAGATTCCTGATTTTTATCGCGTGAATGTGTATTTAAGTTATCTGCAAATTTTCTACAAAAATGGTTGAACGCATTTAGTTTAAGCAATGCCAACTCCAACCTGCAGGTGGCAGTGTTTAGTTCTTCTACCTCTGCTCATCAGCCTGTCAAATTATAGTCCGTTAGCGACAAAAAGTCATATTTACAGTCATACGAATATCGCAAAGATTCTTGCAAATATTCCTAAAGTAGCTCCACAAAAATCAAGATTAAGATTGCAAAAAAAAAGAAGATTGCAGAGATGAATTTTTATTAATATTTAACATTTTTGTAATGGGTTTAATTGATACATTCTGGCAGAACTGGCCCTTTAAGAGCATTTACGATCTTCATTTGACCCAAAATGAAAATGTTGTTTATCTTTGGGAATTACTCCCAAATCAAGGCATCAAAAATCATAATTATGAGATAAACTGAAAGAGAAATCATCAATAAAAAACAAGGTGGAGTTTGTTACTTCTTAAAAAGCTGAAAAATACGATTCTGAAGGAATTATTAGAACTAACTGGATCCAAACGGTCTTCAATGATTCATGGAAACCAGATAATATGATCCCAGAGCAGCCAAAGCTGCTTCACTCAACCAGAAGGACAAAAATTCAAGGCAACAGTCGTGTTCTCTGGAGGATAAAAGCAGAATGATTCGAGCAACTCTGTGTGTGTTCAGGCCTTGAACACGTCAGCATTTAAACACTGCGCCTTTTGTTAAATACGACTCCAAGTCGACTGTTTCTGCTGCCTTTCAGTTACCAGGCAACTTGGCTGCACACTTTAAGAGACGTGATTAAGCAAATGGATTATTTTTCCTCTGAAGAACGATTCACCTCCATTCTGTTGGTTCCTCCAATAAATCTGACCTCAGATCAGAGGATCGGCCTTGAACTAGCAGAGAAATATGGTCCTGTTGCATTCAGACAAGAGAGACGGTGATTATTTACAGACTTTTAAAACATGGCGGTTATTAATAGAGGCAGAACAGGAAACTGAATCATGCCATCTTCTGGCTGCAGCAGAGAGAGAAGAAGCTGCTGCTCTGATCCACAACGAGTTCAACCTGGATTAACAGAACCACGACTCTGCAAACATCAACAGCAGCCCTGTTTAAGATGGGCGGCCATGTTGGAATGATTTATCCCAACGGTGTCCAAACTTTATGTCACATGGGTCAAAAATCTCAAAGTCAAAACTACGAAGGAGAAATTACGATCTGGAGCAAAACAAATCTGAATTCTAAGAAAAACAGATGGAATCCTGGGATTTGTCAAATTCTGAGGTTGAAGTGAAAAATTTCCTATTAAAGTAAAAATTTTGACATTAAAGTCAAAATTCTTTTTACTTTTTTCAGTAGCCCCAATATTTACTAAAACAACTTTAAACTTAACTTAACTTTTTAGTACATTTCTGTAAAAAAAACAAAAACTTTGAGATTAATTTCAGAAATCTTCTAAACAAAAACATGGAAATTTCTGAGTGAATTTGTTTTAACTTTTAACACTTAGAAAATTTCCAAAAGAAAATTTTTTTTTCTACAAAATATGTGAGATTAATAAAAAAAATTCAGAGTTTTTTTGGTTGGAAATATTTAATATATTCTACTGCAAAAAAATTATGTAATAATTTTACCCACTTAAGTAAAAAGCCACCTGCGCTGGACGTGAAAAATTTGAACTTAAGTTCAAGGGAAAACTGAGTGTCTTACTAAGCTTCACACAAATCCTAAAAGCAGAAGCTTGTTTTCAGCTTTAATATATAAAACAGCTTTATCTTTAATTTTTTAAAGATGAGGCATCACAGAGAGAATCAATCAGAATGTGGAAGTGTTTGCATGAAGACTCGCTCTGCAGCTTTGTGGTTTTAAACGACTAAAACCAGAGAAACTGATCAGGGATGAAAACAACGTCCAGAACTTTACTTTGTTTATATCAGGTAACAAATACTTAAAACTGGAAATGTTAAAAGAGCTTAGACTGATGTTCTCAATGCTGCATTTTCACTGTTACGGTTCAATAATTTTCTCGTTCCACGTTACAGTTCCGTTCGCGGCGGACATTTTGGGCCCGACCCGCTCCCGACCCGTCCTCTCCGGCAGGTTTCCCTCTTCGGAGCGCCGACTCCAGCTGGAGCGCTGACTCACAGGTCAGCGCAACCCGGCAGGAAAAACTGAAGCTACACGCCTGATATTTTTAGGTGAGTGACTCAGAATCACTTTCTGTTCTTCCTCTCTTTCACATTTTCACTCCGAACCTGAGAGCAAAAGTCTCAGCAGAGATCCAGCTGTGGATTTACTGCCTGGTCAACACAGCTGGAGCTGAGGGACGATTAATTACACGTATAACAGGTTTCACTGCAGCTCTGTCAGAGAAAACACCAGACGGAGAATTTAGAGATATTATTGCAATGTTTTCTAGATTTATCTAAAGTCAATGCTTTAATACCAGGATAAAAATCTGGTCAAAATCAAAACACTGGAATAAAATCAGGGGAAAAAAAAAAGAACAAAAACTATTTAAAATAAAAATTAGGCACAAAAAGGGTTACAAAAGTAGAATCTATCCAGAGCAAATCAGGGAGAATAAAAAAATTACTAAAAGAAAACTGGGATGAATTATAACAAACAGGGGCAAAAATCTAAATTAAACTTTGATTAAAAATTTGGATGAACTGGAATAAACAGAATAGAATAAAAATAAAAATTTAAATAAACAAGAAATAAAAATAATTAGAAAAAGTAATCAGTATGATAGTAAAAATTTGAATAAATCATAATAAAAAAATAAAAATTAATTAGGATGAATATAAAAAATAAACCAGAATTTAAAAGATAAATAAATAAATAGGATAAAATCTGGGTGAAACTCAAGTAAACAGAGACAAAAGTGTTTTAAAAAAATCTGTAAAATAAGGACAAAAATAATGGAATCCGAAAAAAAATTCTATTAAACACTGAGTGATACTAAGAATTAGGATAACATTTTAAAATAAAGATTAATAAAAGTGGGATCTGAGCAGAATAAATAATTCAGCATCAATGTTTTAAGCTCTACAGCTGAATTCTGTCGGCACTCCAAGCAGTTCTTCATCTCACCTTCAGCCGCTCATCAATAACAAACATTGGAGCAGGAAGAGTCTGCCTCACTGGTTTACAGCCACAGCTCTGGCACTGGGACCAGGAGAACCAATTCCAGGCACAAACGGACCAAAATACGGAACGCGAGGAGAGAAACCGACGTTTCCTAAAGAGGACGTAGAAAAGTGAAGTTCTGGCCGAGATGCCGAGTTCAAAGATGGAGGAACTAAAACCTTCACCACAAACTACAACCAAGTACTGACTCAAAGGAACGCGTTCTCAAAACGCTTCCAACATCACAAACATCAACCAAACATGAGCAGAAAAAAACTTTACAAACTAAGTCAATCTACGGACAGCAGAGACCGTTTTACTAGGTTAGGTAAATATTTGTTAGAAAAGCTTT
The DNA here is from genome assembly GCF_019740435.1 of Gambusia affinis. Taxonomy (NCBI): domain Eukaryota; kingdom Metazoa; phylum Chordata; class Actinopteri; order Cyprinodontiformes; family Poeciliidae; genus Gambusia; species Gambusia affinis. Next base: position 16,866,610 of record NC_057890.1, read on the forward strand.
TCCAATATTAACTTTGTTGCTGAAATTGAGCAGGAAATGCCTTAAATGAGCCGTAAGGGTGGAAGTGGGGAAAGTGGGCGGAGCTACACAACATTTTAACTCCAGTCCAGGCTGCAAACTACAGCAGCGCTACTGAATATAAAGGTGACCAAACAAGGCCAGTAGAAATCTTAGGCTAAAAAAAATAATCTAATTATCTATGTAATATATATATATATATATATATATATATATATATATATATATATATATATATATATATATATATAGTTTTATGTCTTCACTGAAGAAGAGAACTCTGTATGACTCTGGAGAGAGCCAATAAGGTGGCCAGCATTTTTCAATAGGGGGGCCACGGCCACCCTTGACCCCCCATGTTGGGATGCCACTGGCAAACTAAAGATTTTGATGAAAATATTACTGATATGGATCAAATATTTGCTACAAAAATACCGTTACCAGAACAAAAACATAAGAAGTTTAGAAAAACTTAAAAAGGTTTTCTGCAGGTTGTTAAAAAATGATTACTTTGTTGCATCTATGTTACATTTAAAATATCTCAAAGCTAAAAACAAAGTGTAAAAGAACAAAGCTGCGCTCAGTGAAATCAGAGGCGTTATTAGCGTCTCAGGAGGAGATCAGATCAGAACCAGGAAACACTGCGGTGTTAAGTCGTCACTCGGCCCTTTTCCAGGCCGTGTTTGTGCGGCTGCCGCTCTGATTAAAGGGATTTCAGAGCTTAGATTTCACACAGACCCGAGCAGCATTATCAGCATTAAAGCAGCAACGCCTGGAGCCACGCTGGAGATCCGATCGGAGAGGGGACAGCGGGATTAGACGCTCTCAGGCCCAGACCTGACGGCTCATGGCGGCTTACTGGAGGCGTGATCCCAGAGTCGCCACGGAGATCCCTACATCTCCTTAACATCTGATCCCAGATCAGATCCCGGTCAGCGGGGGGGAGGACAACATCATGAAGACGTTTGTCCAAAAACTGATTTCAAGTTTCAGATTTTTGAGGAGTCAGCAGAATTCCAGGTTCTTAATGTTTAAATTCGCTGACATTTCCACACTGTGTTATTACCAGGCAGGTGACCCCGTGACCTTTCACTGAGAGAAGGAGTCCCTGTGGACCTGCAGGGTGACGGAGGACAACCACCAGGATGGGACGGCGCCCCCCAGTCTGGTTCTGATGTCCCAGAGATGCTTTGAGCTCAAAATGGAAAAATATTTAAAACTAAAACAAATAAAACCGTCAACAAACGTGCAGAAAATTCACACATTCAAAACACCTTAATGCGACAGTTTGATAAAATATTACAATTTTCTACTTAATGAATCAAACATAAATGTTTAAGTTCACCAAGAGGTGAAAAAATATTCTGTAATAAAAAAAGTGTTGTTGTTTTTCATTAGCTTTAAGTATAATTTTTATTACCATTTTAGTTTTATTAAAATAGAACATAAAATTAAAAGTCAGTTGTAAGTTTATTTTTTTCAGTTGCAAGTTTTAATTTATTTTAATTAAAATCAGTTTCATGCTGAACTGATGAGCAGCATGAAACGATGAAAAATTATGACCTTTGCTTTTTAGAAAAGTAACTGTTTGACATTTATAAAATGGAATAATTCAGTTCAAATATTGAGACAAATTAAAATTTCAGACCCAATTTTGGCTTTTTTAGCTGAATTAATAATCACATAAAGCTCAAAGCTGAAAATCAGAGCTGGATGTCAGCAGGCGTCCGATTTGTGAAATGGTTTCCATAACAAAGACTAATCAAGAGAAACACTCAGGGGCTTTCTTCTTGCTTTGTTACTTCTTCTCTATAATTGACCTCTTTCTGCTGATGTGTGTTTAGCTGGCGGAGAGACTCCATTGTTGGCTCCAGAAAAAGCCTTAATGAACACACACACACACACACACCAAAAACCTCATCACAACACAGAAAATGACGGCTGAGAAGGAACCAGCTGCAGAAAGACAAAAAACAATCCTGGTTTCTCCTTTTACATTAAATAAAAAATTAAATAAATAAAAATAAAAATTAAAAATGTACAAATGTTTTGCATCGTTTTATAATTTAGAATAAATATTCTACGTATTATAGGAGACAAAATCCATTTGCTTGATGCACATATCTATTTTGTTGTAAAAAAAAATTGTTTTCTATTTTTAATTTTAAAAAATACAAAAAATTAATATTTTACAATTTTTTTTCTAAAGTATTTAAGCAAAGTTTAATCATTTATTTATTTTATTTCATTTTTTTTACTAAGAAAAAAATCCAATTCTTTTTACTACATTTTTAAATACATGTTTATTTTTTTAGATATCTGACTTTTAAAGAATCAAAACCAAATTATTTAGACTAAATAATTTAAAATAAATAGTATTTGAACTGTAGATTAGTTTCAAATAAACTGACCAACTTTAGGAAGATTAAACCATCTGTTAGAGTTTCACGGCTAAAGCAGCTTTAAAATCACCAAACTAGAGAACAAAGTGACCAATGAGTGAAATCAGAGTGGATAAAAGTAACGGTGCTGAAATCCAGGACAGGAAAGGCGATGAAAACATGGCTGCAGTTGTTAAGGAGATAAAGTAACGCCATAATTAGCAGGAAAATTCATTTAGCATCTTTTAATGGTTTCTGGGTAATTACACATTTATTAAACCCATCAGGAGGATCAGCTGATTCAGCAGCTCTAGAGACAAACGTCCAGCTGGTTTTAAAACAATAAACTTGGTTTTAACTGCTGGAACAAGCGTAGAATGGGGTCATGAGGAGCCTCCGCTCCCCAAAGCGCTGCGCTGCATGTTTAATCAGGCTGACCTCTTTAGTTCAGAGGATGAATAAAAAATTAAACACGAGCCAGAAAACTTTCCCTCTCCAGCTGCCGGATCGTGGAAGCTGACGCTGCAGCGCAGACTGCTGCTGCTGCCTAAAGCTGAAGACGAGTTTTTATTCATCAAAGCACAGAGCGATAGAGCAGCAGCTTCAACGACCTCACTTCCTGTTCAGGAAGGTCAGCACATCGAGGAAAACATGAGTTCAGGTTAAAGGTCAAGTTTGGTGCAGAAAAGAACTGTTTTCTGATCTGAACTTTAACCTGCAGCTTCCTGCCTAAAAGTGGACGATTCTAGTCCTTTTGTATGGCGGCCATCTTGGCCAGGTCTCTGTTCCAAGAGATTTATGTTAGTGACACTCAAATTAAATTCGATTCAGATTTAGGAATCTGTTCAAAGTCAAGAATGATTTCAAGGAAATACTGAAGGCAGACTTTGTTTCAATTGAATGTTAAGAGTCTTGAATTCTTTCAGAACCAGAACCACAGACTCGTTTGTTCACTTTCAACAGACCAGAGTTGATTCTTTAAACAGAACTGAACTGAACTGAACTCTGGTCTTTGAAAACGTCAGGAAGGACGTTGGGAAAACAGAGGGATATATATTTAGCCACTTCACAGTCTTAATTTTGTCCCTTTTGCTGCACCGTACTATCTGAATACAAAGATAATCTGCAACGACCTTCATGACAACAATAGTGAAACCTCGGTGATAGCTGCAGCTCTCTGGTGGATTCCTCCACCCACAGTTTCCTTTAAACTGAATCTCCTCCAGACTCAACAATCTGCAGTTTTCACGTCTTACTTAACCAAAACCAGTGGCCTCTTCTCATCTGGGATGGTTTATTTCCCCTGCAGCTGCGACTCAACGAGCAGAAACTAAACCACCAAAACGTGTTGAGAACGCTTCACACATCATGTGGAATATTTACATTATATAACAGCCAGTCTGTGGCTCAGAGAAACATTCCTTACGCTGGATAGAGAGGAGCAGGAAGAGAAAAAAAAAAAAAGACTGTCAGTCTCAGATTTCCCGTTTCCAAACCCTCTGATGTCACGTTAAAAGCAGCGAATCGCATCAGCTGTCTGGTGACATGAAACGGACGCAGCTGAGAGGAAGTTCATTAAGGCAGAGGATGAGGATGAAAACGACAGAGAGACAGAAAATCAATGAATTCGGCTTTCCTGCTGCAGCGACCCAACACTTCCCGGGGTTAACTCCACCTGAAGCCCTTCAGGAAGTCCCCAAAGGTCACCAACAGGTCACCGATAGGTCGCAACATTTCATGTCTACCAGCAACGAGGAGGAAATAGATGGAGAAGGTTGTAAACAGGAAGAAGAATCTACTGGAAAAAAATGACAAAAATTGACCAAAAGAAAAGAGACTGCAATAATCTGTTTGATTCCTCAGGAGGCGGGAAATGACTTTACTTTGTTAAAGCAACATTTTATCTCTAAATCCATAAAAACAACTTCAAATGTTTAGTTTTTCTTCTTAGTTAACTTCAGATTTATTCTGAACATAGGTCTGATTTTATTCAATTGGGTTTTTTTTTGCTTCCTCTTTGGAAAAATAAATCACAAGTGAGTGAAAATATTTTTTTAAAATGGCTCTTATTTCAATCATCCTTTCTGTGAGTTGGATGGTGGAGAGTCAAGGCCACTTTACGAGAAACGTTTAATTATGAGAATGTAGTCATGTTATTATCAGCAGAATAAAGACAATTTTACTGGAAAAACATCTTAAAGTCAAAAGAAAAAAAGATTTTTTAATGAAAAACTCTTGGGTAGAGGTACGACTGAATTGTTTCAGAGTCCTGCTACTGATGATCGTTTCATGCTGATGTGTTAAAGGATGAAGAATTTCTCTTTAGTATAAACATATAACTTCACAAGATGCTCAACATTTCTCATTTTTCTAATATTGTGTCTTTATTTTGGTAAATAAAAGTAAAAAATGAAAAAATCTGGGGCGTGCTCCGGTGGCGTAGAGGTTAGCGCGCCCCACGTTTGGAGGCCTTCAGTCCTCGACGTGGCCGTCACGGGTTCGATTCCCGGACCCGACGACATTTGCCGCATGTCTTCCCCCTTTCCTGTCAGCCTACTGTTGTATAAGGGACACTAGAGCCCACAAAAAGGACCCCCTGGTGGGGGGAAAAAAATAAAAAAATCTTAGGCTGGCCCTAACACTTTTGTCATAGAGTTGAGCTGAATTCAATCTCCAAATAAATAGAAGATGTCAAACAAGATGGCCGCCCTGACATCACTATGGAAACCCAAAGAGAGCATTGGTGAAAAAAACTCCAGTCTTCACCTGAGCGATTCATTCTCAGCAGTTCTTAGCCAACTCTTCCAGCTACAGTTAAGCTTATTTATGGTTCAGCATTCATGGATTTTTCCAATTATCAGAAATTTATTATATTCCCTGATTTTTTTTGTAAAATGCATCTAAAAAATTTGAAAGACAAAGAAACTTGGAAATGCTGCTTGACACACTAATGGACGACGTTTGGAAAGCAGCCAATCCAGAAGCGCCGTTTATTTCCCTTGGTGCCGACTGGCTGAATCCCCAAGAGCGACAATAAGGAAACCGCAGAGGTTAGCTTCTGCTGTAATGCCAAGACAGTTTTCACCAAGCATTATTAAGGTATATTCCAGTGTTTGAACTATCAAAATATGCAGTTAAACTGTTTTTGGAGCAGAGGTTGCAAGTTTCAGCAGGTTTAGCTACTTGCGATAGGTTGCGGTCCCAAATTAGCTTGTTTTTTTTTGTGTTTGTTTTTTAAAGAATATATCTTAAATTTAGGATTTTTCATGAAACAAAGAGCATTACGAACAACTTCTAGCACCGTATTTACTGTTACACAACAGAATGTCTTCAGTCAGAGGCTTCTTCAGATTCATTGAAGGACTGACTGCTACTGGAGCTACAGCCATTAGCATCTACAACTCTTTCAAGAATATTGGATATTATGAGTTACAACAGTATTTATGTCCCTTTGGGGTTAATTTTATATTTCTGATTTGAATTTAATTAAGACAAAACAACGTTAAATATTCAAAAGTGGTTTCAAAATAAGAGCCTAAGAATTATGAAGCAGCAATTTGTACGAGCTCAGTACATGTACATCCTCCAGCCAGTTGTATATAATCAGATTAATGAATAAAAGTAGAACTAATGAGCACTACAGAAGTGTGTGCAATAATCAACGTATATATTTCTGCCTACAGACATAGAGACCACATTTCTACCCATGAAAGGAAGAGGATTAACTTCAGGCCTGCGTGAAATTGAGCGATGACATGGAGTTGCACTGAAGGAACCACAAAAAGAGGGTAGAAAAGAAAAAAAAAACCCTCCAACAAAACAAAACATCCAAATTACGCAGCAGTCAAAGAGGCACTTTGTCTCGGCTACACAAACACAGGATGGAGCGCTGGAGGCCGGCGCACAAAGGCAATTTCTGAATTATTACAGCGATTTTCACGGCTTTTTGAGGAGGATAATCTGAGCTGTGCAGCTCGCCGCCACATGACCGCCTGATTCCCTGAAGGGAGAAAAAGAAGAAGACGACAAATCGACGGAGCCCCAGGACGATTTCACCTGCAAACCTCCAAAAACTGAAAACAAGAGAAATGTCTGCAGGCTTCGGCTTTTCTGATGGACGACCCGTCTTCACTGCTCACCAAACCGAGGCAGGAATCACCAGAAAATGGTCAAAAATCTCTGTTTGTTGGCCATAGCTTTAGTTTCCAAGGCTACAAATTTTTAATCTAAATAGTTCTCTACCAGCACTTTGTAAAATGTTACTGGGATTATTTAGAGAATTATACAAACACTGAATTCCTGCATAAACATTGGACAAGATGCATTACTTCATCCTGTTATCTTGTCTTTTTACAACTCAAGTATTTTTCATGAACAGTTTTTTTAAATCACATTATTATGAATGTTACTACAATCTTCCATCAATGTTCATTTAACCCTAAAATATTACATTTTTGTCAAAATTAAGAAGGATTATTTTAATTTAATTTTTCTATTTTAAAAGTTTAATATTGTATGTCTTTTATTTTCAGCTTCTGTAAGTGCTAGTATTCTATTTCGGAGAGATTTTTTTTAAACTTATTTTCTTTGGTTTTGTTGTGAAGGGTTTGAAGGAAGTTGTATTCTGGTTTCACTAGTCAAAACCCAGAAGACTTTACATTTTATCTGACTGGATATTTCGTATTGATGACGGTGGATCTGCAGTGAAAGTGAAGCTCATCCTGTTTCCGTCACTCAGCCTCCATGTTTGCTCCGTTTTCCCTTCCTGCTCCCTGCAAGGAGCCGGATTTTACAAACAAACTCCTGTTATTTCCCCGCGGGACGGCTGCGAGCGCAACAAATAAAGAAGCTGCTGCCGCTGCTCAGCTGATGAAACTCAGGGTTTCTGCTGCTGTTTGCACAGATTCACTCTTCACTGATGAAGATGGAGAACTTCATCAGCTGCTGGGCAAATCTCACCTGCAGCTTCACAATTTTACCACAATATTTTGTAGTTCTATTGTTAAAACGATAAAAATCACCTGAACCAAATCTTCTTTTTTGTACTAGACTGCAAAACAAAATCTTACCAAGTATTTTTTTCTTTATTTTCCAGTTTAAATATCTTAGTACACTTGAAATAAGATAAAACGAACTTACAAATAACTTTTCAGCAGACATAAAAGCCTGTTTTGAGTCAAAATTTCTTAAAATTGCAGATTATTTCACTTGTAACAAAACATTTTTCCCATGTTGTAAGTGGAATAACCTGCCAGTGGAGCTAGTAAATTTTCATCAATATTAAGGAATTATTGACTAAAACAAGCTCCAATATCTAGATGAAAACTTACTTATAAGTTAGTTTTGTTTTATTTTCACTATACTAAGATATTTGCGCTAAAAACTAGACCAAAATTACTTGATGAAATTTTGTGTTTTTGCAGTTCAGCACAGCATTCAAACCCCCACAAACGTAAATACTGCTCGCGAGAAACATATTGATTTAAAATCGCCTTCAGGTTAACTTAAAAACTCAGAAAGTGAGCTATTATTGTTACAGGTTAGTTTTATACACTACAAAAAAGTAACTGTTGCTCAACAATGAAACATTGGATTGATATTGATATCCGATAGTAACACTGGTGTTAGGCCAGATTTACCAATATTTTATTTAATTTTATTTTTTTATCCGATTACTCAATTAATCCTAAGAATAATTGATAGAATACTCAATTACTAAAATATTAGTTTCCAACAGCCCTACCAGGAACATTTTATTATAAACTGGCAACATCAACTAACTATCTTACCTTGAGTTGTTATAAAAATGTTGTTTATATTAAACATGACTTCATAATTTAACGGCCTGAAATTGGGTCCCTGTCTCTTTAAGAAGCTCCTGTTCTTTCCGACACTCCCTCTACAGGAAGTCGTCACAACAATAATTTCTCTGTGAAGCCGTTAAACTGTTTTTTGGAGCAAAAAATAGTTTGTTAAGCTCAGAAAAGTAAATTTTATGTAACACATTAAATACAATAAAGCGCTAATTTCATACGTGATCAATGGATGATAACATTCATCTTTTGTTTTGGGGTTCTGTATGTTTGTTTAATTTAATAAATAAAATATGTTTAGATTGTTTCCTGTTCAAGTATTCTACATTCTTTGTAAAAAAATAAAAAAATGCTTTTTTTAAGATTGTTTTCTCCTTTATCCTAAAGTTTTGTGGATTTCTTTGTATTTTTGTTAATATTTACAGAATTTTAACTGCTTTCAAATATTAAGTTGAAAATTATTCTTTTTATTCAATTTGACCTTGTTTGTATTTTCTGTGTAGAAATATTCACACATATTGTAGGTTATATTTCCTAGTATATTCATGTAATCATTTATAGGAGTTGCATTCATTTCTGAGGCCTGATGTTTTGTGTTTTTCTCCTGTTTTCTATATTTTTTGATAAACACAACATTAATTCTTTGCTTGATTTCAGACTTTATTTAGACTAAAATGTGTCACTTCCTCCTGAGGGGAAGTGCATCTTTCCTTCATCTCAAACTTAAAGAAGAGGTTAGAATAATGTAGAACGAGTAAACAAGATAGCAGACAGACTCATGTTTTCGTTTTGGAGCCGATTCTGGGAAACTCTGATTGCTGCAGGTCAGAGTTCCCAGAGAAACCTTCACCTCTAAATCTGAGCAGCATTAAAGAAGAGGAGGAGGAGGAAGAATCATCCCAGAGGAAGAGTCATTGCAGGGTTTCTTGCAACGTTGTTCTTAATTAAACCTCTCTCTCTCTCTCTTAGAGCTGATTAAAGCAGGTCTGCAAGAAATACAAACTAAAATACTGGATGGGGGAGCAGAGTGGCAGCAGAGTCGGGATCAGGGAGAAGAAAAGCAGGGCAGATATTTACTCCTCTGAGATGAAGCTGCTGCTGCTGCGTGGGCGTCCCCCAGATTCATCTCAGCGCTCAGACTTAAAGCTGGAAGACAACAAGAGATGAAACAGCGGCTGAAAAGCAGCTTCTCACAAACAAACAGGCCTCCAGTTTTATTCTGAAATGTTTCAGCTGGATCCTGACAGAACATCTGATAAACTCTGATGCCTCCTGTTGGCTCAGAGCTAATTTAAGTCGATAAAAATGCAAAATGAAGTTGTCTCGGTAACTTAAGAGGCTCAAAAGTGGGCAGCTTCAGACGAGCGATAGAAACCGTGAAATCAGACTGATGCAGCGTTTATGGTTTAAAACTTAAGCAAAATCAACCATTCCTTTAATATTTTACCCAAAGGTAGCTGCACTTGAGTCAGCTAAGGCTAATGATTATTCTAGTAATCAATTAGTCAGATGATTTATTTGATGAAATAGCACATTCTGCAGGCTTTTCATTTAACCACTTTGGCTTAATTTACATATCAGAAATACACAAAAACACTAATACAAAATTATTAAATTCCTTTTTTAAATAAAAGAATAAACATTTTATTGCCTAAAATGCAATACTGTAGCATTCCTTTAGTGAACAATTCCTCATTTGTAGCAAAGGATGCAACTAAAACAATACTTCTAACACCAACATGTGAAACTCTCAGACTGGGTTTGAAAAAGAAAATTGGTTTATCCCTGAGAAAGTGTAAACTATAATCAGGTTTGGTTCTGGTTTCTGTTGAAAAAAAACTCATCATGGCCACAGAGAAAGCCTCAAAGCGTCCAGATGGGCCAGAAAAATTATCCTAACAGGAACTCCACTAAAATCCCACTGTTTGCTTCGTTAAAAGTCACTCAGCAACATTTTTTTTCTGCTTTGCATAAGCACCAACCTCACCCAACAGGTCTTCTTCTAAAACCTTTTTATTCCACTTTTCTGTCTCTAAAAAATGCTTATCACGCTTGAATAAATCGCTCTAATCCAATTAGTGCAGCATAAACAGTGTTATGGGAAACAAGAGGTGGATAATCTGCAGAGAAACTGGGTTAAATGGGAGCTTCATGTGGCGCAGCAGCTCGTTTTCACACAGCAAGGTTTATTTTCAAACGACTAACTGGGAATGATTTAACTGGATTGTGTCTTCTACAGCGAGAGGTTACATGTGTCGATGCAAACGTGGATTAAGTGGAAAGCGGGAGGCTTCTCCAGCCGAGCAGCGCAGGAAGCAGCATCATGTATCATTAAAATGCTTCCTAAATAAGGTCAGGATCACTTTCCACCAACTCGTAACCCCATTTCTCCTGCTTGGCAGCGTGTGACACTCAGCAGCTGAAAAACGGATGCATCCAGCCAATCAGAGGAACTGCTTTCAGGGCGAGATGAAGAAATCACACTTCTAAATATTCACTTCTAGCAGGGTTTCTGCAGGTTTTGCCAACTCAAGTTTAAGACTTCTTAGGACCATCATGAAAGAAACTTAAGAGCAGTAGCACGACAGAAATGCACATAAAATTTGCATATTTACGTTGCCTTATTAGGGCCAAAGTAGATAGAAAAAAGGAGTAAACTTCCATAAAATCTCAAATATTTAGATTAATCTCAGAGATATTCTAGAAAAAAGTGGAAATTCCTGAAGTCAAAAGGTTGAAAATTTGACTTTTGAAAATTAGAAAATTTCCGAAAGTTCAAAATTTTCAACCTTACGAGCTTAGAAAATTCTCTAGTTTTTTGAAAATTATTATTATATTTAGAAGATAGGTGAAATTAATCTCAAATTATGATTTTTTTTTCTGGCAAATTTTTCAATTTACTATTTTTTGCCTAAAAAAATAATCTCAAAATTTACATTTTTTGGTGGAAATTTACTCCTTTATTCTGTCTACAATAGCCCTAATACGTAATCACATTTTAAGTAGTAGTAGTGCCTAGCTCGTTTTCCCTGTATTACTCCTAGCATAGCACAGGCTACCAACAAAAGTGATCCACTGGCGAAGACGAATGTAGTCCGTCCAACTAGCTATAAATTTACACTTACCCTGTGATAGGGTGGCGTTTTTAAGATGCACTTTGGACTGTCTTGTTGTCGAAATGTGCGATAGAAATAAACTTGAAATGAAGCCAGCAAGGCTTATTAACAGTAGGCTAAACCATGGCCTACACCGCCTGACGGAACGTAATGAAGATGTCTGCAGGTGACTCAAACTTTGCCTGACAGAAAAGTTTCACGTGAAAAATAAACTTCATAAAAAGTCCTGCCACAAAAGAATTTAAGACTATTGATCAAGTTATTTAATGCCAGCTTTATTTCTTAATTAATTTAAAACATTGTAAAGTCTTTATCAATTTTAGATAATTTTTTAAGAAGGCGCGGATAACCTGCCCTGCAACAAAAATATCCCAGTGGTCCGGAAGCAGACTAAATTAGCGATAGAGTCTGCTCAGTCAACCGTCCAGAATCACAGCAGTTCTAATTAGAACATTAATTTTAAATTAAAATGCCTCCACATCATCATCCTCGCTCTCTAAACGGATCTGCTCCGAAGCAAACTTCAAAAAACAGCCAAAAGTGACGATCACAGAGCCGGAGAGGAAGAAGCGGTCGTATCCATGGTTACGGATGCTGCCTGCAGACGGCTTTCAAGTCAAGGAGCTGCGGGTTTTGTTTCAGAAACAGTTTGCTCCGGAAACACGTCGGACTGAAGCGAAACGTTCGCTCTTCTCAGGGAGAAATCCACCGGTTCACCACGGAGGGGAAAAGCCAGAGCGAAGGCTCTAAAAGCCCCCCCGTCTGCTGCCTGACAGGCCGGTGAGGCCCGCCGCCATGACGCAACGGAGAGCAAACCAAGCAGAACCAGGAGGAATCGATTCGTCCAAGGCCAAATTTAAACCCGAGGAGAGTCAAATTCACGTCATTCCTCCTAATTTATTCCCAGTTTCTGATCATTCTTCGTTCCCATCTCCGTCCGTCCGTCGATAAACAGCAGAGCAGAAAACAACAGGAGGGTTAACTTCCACCTCCAAACTTCAAACTGGGGCCATGAAACGACCTGCAGGTTTTCCCCCCAAAAAACTGTGGACTTTCACATTCCCTCAGAGACGCTACAGGCTCAACCTGACACTGAAACCCGACCAGAGATCAACTCATGGTGTTGCTGCAGATCAGATTTTCCACTGACTTTACTCAGGAAGTTTCAACTTAAATGTTACAATTAACATAAAAAAACTCATAAGCGTATGTTTCAAATAAATCTTTTTTTTTATTCTCAAGCTGGAGGTTTGCCTGGGGACTGATGGTATAAATTTATTCTCGCCAAGTGATAATAAAAAGTATTTGGTAAAAAAGCAACTCACATACTGAGTAACTGATGAAAACATCAATCATTTAATATTTAAAAATTACATCAAACCAAATAAAATATTAAATTATATGAAAATTTGGGCATTTTAAAAAGAAAACATGAAAATATCTAATTTATAATTTTGTAAAAACAACAAAATAAGAAGAACTAATAAATTTCAATCAGTTTCTTTCAATATAAAACTTATGAAATGTTAACAAAAAAATTGCAGGTGCATCTGGTGAATGTTTGGTTAAAACAAGTTTGTTCTTCATTCAGTGAAGTTATTCACAGTATACAGACATTTTACTCAATTAAGAGAAGTGATACTTTCTAGTAAAGTTTCTGAACCAAATATGATTAGTTACTAGACTACAGCATTCAAGATGAAAAATCAATTTTTATTCTTTTAAACGTTTAAACTATTTTCTTCTGAAGTGTGTCATCTCTACACAAAATGAAAAGAATGTGAACAAACTAATGACACACTTTAGACTTTGTTTACTTTAAAACAAGATGAAAAGATGAAAGACAGAAAGGCTCAGGATCAGATAACAAGGCCTCTGATTTTGTGCAGGAAGCAGGAGAAAAGCTGAACATTTTAGCAGAAAAATCAATGCAGATTACTCAAAAAAACCCATGGTGGACCAGATTACCAGCTACAGAAAACGAGCTCAGACGAGAATTTATTTAATGATTTATATAGTTAGCAACATTTAGCACCTTAGAATCAAATATTTACTATAAAATCAGTCTAAAGGTTTCCATTCAGTTAGTTTTCCCCAAATATCACAAAAAGTATCTTAAAAAAATGAAGAGAAATTCAGATGTTTAACCTGAGGAAACATCACATCAACGGCCCAAACCGTCTGGAACAAACACCATTTTCAGTTCAATTCCAATCCCAGAGGCTCATGGGAACTCTGGACCAGCCCAAAGGTCAAAGGTCAACCAGAACAAGCACATTTCCAAAATCAAACAAGGAATGGTTTAAGTACAGCAGGAGCTCGAGATACGAGTTTAATTTGTTCTGTGATCGAGATAAAACATCAATCTGTTCAAATAGCAAACTAATTATATCCATTTAAAATAACTAAAATTATTTTAATCCGTTCCATCCCCAAACCACACTGAATTATGAAAAATAAACATTTTTAAATGAATAAAGACATGTACACTTTACTTATGCATAATGAATTGCGGAACAATATAAAGAAAGTTTTATAAAGGTTTTTTTGTATTGACTCGAGTCCTTGGTTGGAAAGCCATAATAATGCAAGTTTTCTCTCTGAAAAAACAAATAAACTTTAATTTTGTGAAGAACATTTAAGACTGGAACTGAAAGATATTTAAGATATCCAAAGTAAAACCAAAATCAATAAATAAAATGGAGATAAAAACAAATAAAAGAATGATCAGAACATCTCTGTAAACAAATTTATCATGTGATTAATTGATGCTACTCTTCTTTCCTGTCACAATAATGCACTACTTTATGAATATCAATCACTTTAAATTTGTTGTTATGAAATAAAATGAGTTTAAGTCCAAGCGGTTTTAACTCCTTTTAGTTAAAATAGGATGATGTGAATTAAAAAGTTGCTTACTTTAATTAATAATCATTAAAAATAACATTTCTGCTGCTAGTCAATTTCCCCTCCTGCTGCTGCTGTGTCATTTTAAACAGACTGGCAGGTAGAGGTCATCTCTGGTGTGTTCAAGTGCAGTCAGGGTTTTTTTTTTTTTTTTTTAATCTTTTTCAGGGTGGGGACACCTCAAACGGCGTGCAAAGCGTCATAACAGGTTTAAAGATATGCAGCTGAACGTGACTGGAGTGAGAAAGTGGGATTGTTTCATGGGGAAGAAAAGCAGCGTGTCATGAATTAGCAGGGAGAAAGTAAGAGATGAGTGTAGCAGTTAGAAACGTGGCGGTGCAGCCAGGCGGCGAGTGCTGACTGGGCTTTCTGCCTCCCCTCCCCCTACCCTCCATCCAAACCAAAAACAGCATCAAAGCAATCAAAATGGTAATGTTAGGCATGAATGGGGCCCATCCCCCTCCCCTCCTCTCCTCTTCCTCCTCCTGCATTAAACTCTGCAGAGTTTTTTTTTACTCTCCATGTTGTAGAGAGGTGGGAGGGGGTGGAGGGAGAAACCACCCCCATTTTTCTCTCAAAATGGAAACTTCCACTACAAAACTGAAAAAAAGAAAGAAAAAAACAAAAACAAGGATAAAAAGATTCACCCTCCTACGCCTCATTGTTCTACAGAGATAGATTTCTTTTAAACACAAGTTTTAACCCTAAACTAAAGCTTGAAAAGAAAATAATAAAACAAGCAAAGCATGACGGGAAAAGTGTTGGATGTTGTTGCTGTGGAAGTTGGGTCGGTGCAGCAGCAGAACCAGGAGGAGCTGACCGTGGTGCTGAACGCTCAGCATCCGCCCTGAGCTGCTTCCTCCCCGGCTGCACTGCGCGCAAAGTTACCGACAGGAACCGCGAAGGAGCCGCAGCAGCACAGCCATAAGAAATATCAACAAAGAAAAGAAAAGAAAAGAAAAGTGAAAGCGTGATTAAGAGCGAATCAAACGGATCGATGTTTGTCACGTGACCGAAGAAGAAATAATGCCAGCAGACAGAAGCGTAAAGTAACCAAAGCGAAGTGTTTTACTGCGTTTTAACACGAAACGGATCCAGGCTGGGCTGGTTTCTGCTGCGGAGCTGAAAAAGTCTGAGTCAGGCCACATACTCTCTCCGGCTCTCCTGAAACATGTCGACCTGCTGAAGTTCGTGTCTGATTCGAAGCTTCCGACTGAAGCTGCTTCACTAAATGAGCATTCCGCTGTTTTTAAAGGGACTCTGTGCTGGATTTCAGCAGCTCCACTTTGAAATTTAAGATACTTTGATGACTCAAAACTGGACTGGATCATTTCTAATGCATAAGAAACTATATTTGTATTTTTAAATTAAAGTTTATATGGGACAGTTTAGCAATATATCGCATCTAGATGAGACTAGCATAAATTACTCTAAACAGATTAATGAAAACTATTGCATTTGTAAATTTTAATGCTTTTTCCACCATAAACAGGACTCATCTACTTTACAATACAATAAGTTGGATCTGATGTATTTCAAACTAAACACAAAGTCTTCAAAACACAGTTTAGAATATTTGCGACCTTTCTTATTTGTAAATAGCCAAAAACCTTAGACTGGATTCCTTGTGGCATCTAAAATAAAGTTTTAACTGGATGACGCTAAACCAACTTCAGTATTAAAAATTCATTCTGATGTTTGTGAAAACTTTTTTTTATACAAAAACAAACTTTTTGCTTTATTTATGTCAGAAAATTATCCTTTGGGATATTTTCTTTTTCTTCTGTTACAATATGTCTACAAAGTATTAGAAAATATCCCAAAGGCAAAACTATTAGTAAATATTGTTATATTAATCATAAACTATGCCTATTTTCTGTTGTGATGTTTTGAATTGAGCATTAATGTGAAAAATGCAAATTCATAACTGTTAGCCAACAATTACTGCACTTCAAACAATCCTTTCTGGTATAAATATTGCATCTACTAGTATGCAGTGAAGGTCCATATCACCAAGGGCAGAAAATCGTTTCTATAATTCATAAAGGTTTAAATAAATCAGAAAGAATATCTTTGGTATAAATATATACAGCAGTTACTGGACTAGTCAAAGTAATGCCATTTCTCTGATAAACACTAGGAGTGAGTGGAACGCATTTTGAAATTATCACAATATTTTGTGGTATTTGTTGCCACAATAACAAAAAAATAATCATTCACAGACATTTTAGGGAACAATAAATACATCTCACAGCTCCACAAACACAAATACTTTCTTAAAAACAGCAAACATTTTGTAATAGGCTTCTTTAGCACAACAGGGACATAAAACAGCATGAATTCTATCAGTAAGCTGTACAGAACAACTTAATTTAATTATATTTTTTAATTAATTGATGCTCTCCTGGAAGAAACATTGAATAAAATAGTAACAACCTGGCATCATTACTTGTAATTTATTATGATAAATCAAAATTCTTATAATTGCTACAATAAAAGCCCATACCTACTAGAATCAAATGTTTAATATTCATAAATACACAATTAAAACTAATAAAAGTTGCATAAATCATAGAATAGAATAGAATTCAACTTTATTGTCATTGCACTGTCACAAGTACAAGCAACGAAATGTAGTTTGCATCTATCCAGAAGTGCTGTAGATATATATTTGGTCATAAACTGTGTTAGAAAGAATGTCTGACTAGTGTAAAATAACTCATTAAAGTTCAACCCCGATTAAATACTGGGTTTTTCTAGCAAGACTTAGACCAGTCCAAATATTTTTGTTTTACCAGCTAGAGCAAGCTAAAGCTAGCTTAGACGCCTTAAAAACTGCGGAATGGCCCTTTACTGGACTACCTCCATCCGCACACCAACTTCAGCCCCGTTCGACCCACTCAAAATGGACGCTAAAATCTTTCAACATTGCACAAGTTTGAGAAGAAAAGATGGCCACTTTTCCATCCAATGCGTAGCTACGGACACTTCAGAGCTGCAGTCCTCCCCCCAGGGGGCTGTTTGAAGAAACTTCCCAACACTCAAGTCAATGTGAGACGAATAAAAAGGCAGGCTGGGTTATTTCTGGGAGAGAGTTGATGATGTTAACCGGAGCAGATTTATGCTGATAAAGTTTCTGCCTCACTCCGCCGAGCAGCCAGCCATACCGGCTGGAAGCCCGGAAACAAACCGCTAACCTGTGGGTCCAGCTCCATCCCAGTTTCAAAACAATTCGGCAGCAGAAAAAAAAAATTTAAAAAAATCACGGATTTCTGAAAGTGTGTGAAGTTTAAAACAGGGAGGTAACAAAGCGGGCTCAGTTTGTAGCAGCTCATAAATATTCAGGTCGCGTCCTGATCGCCACAGTCAGCCAGCATTCCCGCATCAACACTCCAAATTCTCCCAGAAAACAGCCTCCATCACCGGACAAAGTAGTGCAGAAAAGTAGCTTTAATTGTTGGTCTTGGAAGTGACAGACATTCCCATTCTCAGCGGCATGTCGCATAGTTTTCCTTCCCCCTCGGAGTGTTTGATCTCTCACTCTCCCAAACAGCGATAAATAGGGACAGAAACAACACCATGTTTCACTTACCTGATGACACTGGAGCTCCACTTTCAGCGCCTCTTGTAGGCCTTGTAGTTCCATGTTCCCACCAGGAAAACACTTTTCTCCCACTTTGGACGCGGCCGAGACCAAGTTTAAGTGAATTAAAGATTTTTTTAAAAGCGACAATAACAATTGAAAGAAGAACTACTCCAGGCTGCAGAGCAAGTTCTCGCTTCTTTTTACACAGGCTGGGACTCATCACCCACTTTCCGCCCGTCTCCAAAAGTGCTCCAAACCCCACAGAACGGGCCCGAGTCCGGCACGGCTGCTCTCCGGGGCACAGTAGAACTTGGACGGGTCCAAAGCGGTACCGGTTCGCCGTTCCTTTCGGTAATTTCGAGTTAAAAAACGGGGACTATATTTTGTCCGAGTCCGCGCCTTGATTTCACTTTGCCTGAGGAAAAGTTGCGCTTCGGCTGTCAATGGTAATTCTGAAGTTCCCGGATGGAGCAGACCCCCACTGACTGGGCATGCGCACTAAACACATGGAGTCAAGTAAAGGAATCACAGCCAGGAGTGATTTCTGAGCTACAAAGTGTTTTTGTTATACCTGTAGAGACAAAATAACTTCGCTCTATACATATTTACATGTCTATATATTATTTTAGTAGTATTAATGAACATTTATTGTTAGAAATGTATTGCTTGTCTTTGCCATTTTATCTATTATTCAGCTGTACAATATATATTTTCTCTATATAACAAATTCAGACAGAAATACGGCTATGCGAGCCATATTTACTGCCACATTAATGCACAAAACACACATATCTTCTCATTTAGTTATCTAAACTGATTCACATATTCAAACAATATTTTATTTAACTTTACCTAACCCCAAAAATATGTTTCAAGCAGGATCTCAATCTGAAATTGTAAAAAATAAAACTTAAGTGAATAAAATCATCAATTTTTTAATGCTAGTGTTTCATCAATAAAGTTTAGTTTGACTGGGAGATTAAAAAAGTAACAAAAATGATTTACACATAAGAAGCAAGAAGGTGAGCAGAGACACATCTGTACCTTAATCAGTCTTAATATTATACTGGTTGAACTGTTCAGCCATTACACTTTGGTTCCCATTGAAGACTGCATCCATTTTTTCTGCTCCCTGAACAGTTATATTCCAACCACTTTCACATTTCTCTGCTTGTCTCATAAAAAGTTCAGTTTCTTGCAGCTCAATAATTCATATTTAACTGTGGATTATTTTCCTCAGCTTGTAGCAGCCAGTAGTTCTGCCTGGGCTTTTAGCAGGTGGATGAGAATTACATGGAGTCATGCAATATAAGGAGAAACAGTCTTTCTGGTTAGGCTGTTGTATTCTGCTCCCTCCTCATGAAAACTGCTGTCACAGTTCACTGGAATATATTCACCTAATAAACTTCATTATGTTTGAACTACAGTTCACATTACTGTGTTGGACTAATACAAAAATAGTGTTTTGTTTTCCTGAACATATGTTTGCTTTTTATTCGTCAACATTTTATTTTCAGTTTAAACAACTCCACTTATTGATAGCTCTTTTCAAAACCATCCATAATTCTGATTTAGTTTGACCAAAGAGTCTCCACTGCAAGGTTTTTACACCTAGAGATGAATATTTTTACCCCTTTCACTTTGCAACACAACTCAAGCTCAATCAAATTGAGTGGAAAGCATCTGAACACATTATATTTTGCCACAGATTCTAGGGTGGATTTGAGTCTGGGGTTTGACTAGACCATTTCAACTTATTTCAACATTATTCAGCTTTTGCGCTGGGTAACACTTTAGGTTTTCTGTCCTGTTTTCAGGTAAACAGAGAACATATCTTCTCCCAGGATTGCCCTGTATATGCTGAGTGCCCTATGATTTGTAACAAATCATTAGTTTTTTCTTTCCAGTCTACACAAAAAAGGAAAATATGTCAAGTACTGTCAGCAGCTCCAACCCCAACTGAGTTACATGTGTCTGCAGCACCTCCAGAGTTACCCTCAGCCTCTTAGCTGCATCTCTCATTAATGCTCTTCTTGCCCAGCCTGTCACTTTTGTGTCATAATTCTGCCATTTTTGAATAATGAATCACAGTCCGTTAGACGTTCAAACCTTGAGATATTGTTTTATAACCTTATCTTGCACTAACTTTCTCTAGAACTTTTCTTTGAGCTGATGGAGTTTACCAACAAACTCCATCTGTTCAGAGATGGGGTTTATTGGTAATTGGGTTTAAAGTTAATTAGTTGCACTGGCATTTATTTTGGAAAAGAAAATTAATATAAATGTACAAAGTTCAGTGCAAACAATGTGTAATTTTAATTTTAAATCATGCTTTTACACAACTTTGTTTGGTCTATCCCATAAAATCCAAGTAAAATACTTCAACTAATAAAGGTCTGATTTGGTTTACTGTATTTTAGTAAACTGGGGGTTTATTTTTGCTTTATTTTTAACTTTTAAACAGTTCTGTTGTTTCTTCACACTCCAACATGGATCATTACCACAGTGTAACAGCAGGTTTAAAAATGGCAGCATGAACATTCACAGTTACAACTTCCTGAGAGAGAGCAAGGAAGTACAAAAGACAAAATGTAGATTTGACTTTTAAAAGCCTCTAAATGAAGATGTTTTTATGAAGCAGTTGGCTCTGCAAACACAAAGAGGTCAAACGGTTCAGGTTGTTCTCAGAAATCCTCCCTGTTCTCCCCCATTTCTCTCTGCGTTACCCACACCTCCTCCTTCCTCTTCCCACCTCACCTTAGCGATGATTGGTCAATGATGGAAAGAGGGCGGGAGCGCTGAGCCAATCAGGAGTTGTATCCTTAGAGCGACAGGGAGGACAGCCAGTCAGGAGCAGAGGGGGTGGGGCTGCTCGCAGGAGTATGTGATCTGAGAGTTGATGAGAATCAGAAATGGCAGTTAATGTTTGATTTCGTAGTTTTAGTCGACGGAACCAACTTTAATATGAACAATTACATCCCAGTGAAACAAATATGGGGGCTACAAGACACTAAACAATCCTTTTGGGTGTTTTAAAGTATGTTTAAAGTCACAATGAGAAGTAAAACAAGAGAAAGTAGCACCATGGACAGAGGAATCGTCTCTATCCAAGCTTCACTCCTCATTTTAGCTAACAACAACAACACCGCTGAGCTGAAAAAGGTTTAGCTCGTGTAAACATTGACCAGAATTACTGAGTAAAGTTACAGCAGTGTCGGCAGCTTCCCTCCAGCTAACCCCCTCCCCCAGCCGGACAGCTCTGCTGCTACAACCGCTGCTAATTTCCATTTCACGGCTGAACGGCTGAAACTCCCGAAGTCCTCCCGGTGCTGCTCCGTCACCGACACAGACTTCACATGAAGACAGCAGCTGCTTAACTGTTTCTACTTTCATTTACTTTCCTGCAGAGCTGCAGCAGGAAGGTCATTCTGAGCCCCCACCACCCAGTGCTTCTGTTCAACCATTATTTGGATTTTATGTGGCGTTCAGGTCGTGGTCGGACTACTGATCATCCACGATGGAGAACAAGGACAAAGCTTTTGTTTCAGTTTTCCTCCAAACTTCTAGAAAAGCTTTAAATAGACTGAAAAACATAATATAGCTGAAAAAATCCACACAAACCGGGAAGAAGATAAAAGCTAAAAAATGAGTCAACAACAACCAACAAGATTAAACTAAAGATGAGTATTTAATACAGTAACAACAAAAGCTCATGCTCACAATCCCACAAGGTTTAATTTTTTGCAACATTACAAAGAAAAACATCAAAGTGTTTTATTGAATTTTATCCCAAAAGAATGGAGATTAAAATAACACATGCTGTTTTAGAAATAAAAATCAGAAAACTGGCATGCATTTTTATTCAGCCCTTTTTACACTGGTAAACTTAAAAACCCAGAGCAACCAATGGCCTTCAGAAGTTACCTGATTGGTAAACAGAGTTTGTCTGAGAACATTAGCGGAGAAAAAGGATCATGAAGACCGAAGAACACAGCTAATATGTCAGAAAGAAAGTTATAAAGAAGTTTAAAGCTGGATTACGTTTATGAAACAATTAAAACAAAACCCAACTAAATATGGCAGAACTGCAAACCTCTAAAGTTGTAAGACAAGGAGAGAATTAATTAGGAAAAGCAGCCAGGAAGACATAAACATACTGGTTGCATTTGTGGAAATAGAAATAAATTTAGGGTTATCAATATGATTAAATAACATCAACAATGTTCTGAACCACTGCAGAATTAACCCAAAGAGGAGAATCATGCAGCTATCAGGTGAAGTTTGCATCAGACTGATTTTCCCTTTAAAGCGGTGGAGGAACCCAAACAGACTTTCTATCAGCTGGACGTTAGTTTTATCTCACAGTCCACCTCGGGCCAGGCCTGGACCAGCCATCTGTCATTTCTGGCAGAACCCAGCGAAGCCTGGCTGATCCTGCCGTCCGCCTGACGAGAAATGTTTAACGTGGGATATTTAGAAATCAAACAGCCTGCAGCGGGCAGCTCGACTGGCCACAAACACAAACAGTCTGAACATCACTGTGTGATCGTCACCATTCATTTGCCTCCAGTTCTGAGCAAAGACATTAGCAACAGAAATAGAGTTTATGAGTTCAGATGTGGATAAAAATAAAGAAAACAGAGCAGGTGTTTTTATTTTTATTCTGGGTAATTCAGTTTGCTTTGTAACACATTTTTTAACTGAGAGATTAAACACTGAACAGGGAAGAATTTTTTTTTTACTGAAATCCTTTCATTTTATTTATCAGGTTAGTCTGAGCAGGACGTTACTTCATTTTACACGACATAAAAATAGAATTCCAGTCTGCAATAATGAAACAACTGGATTATAATTTAATACATCAGTATTTATCAAACAATCTGCTTCATAACCTTCACACCATCAACAACAGCACACAACATCCAAATATGTTGGATGGAAGGCACATTTCATCCACTGGTTGGTTATATTATCAATTCTCTTGATTGATTGAGTGATTGATTGATTGGTTATTTCTTTCTGACTTGTGCCTTGATTGATTCTTTGCTATGTTCCTTGTTGGGTCTGTTGTTGGTTCCAGTGGTTGACTCTTTTGGTTAATTTCCAGGTTGTTTCCTTGGTTAGTTCCTTTGCAGGTTGATTTTTCTGATCAGTTTCCAAACTGGATTCATGTTATGCTCCCTGACTGGTTTTCCTTTAAGGTTTCCTAATTTGTTCTCTCGTTGGGTCTGTGGTTGACTCTTTTGGTTAAGGCGTTTCCTTGTTTAGTCGTTCCCAGATTGATTATCCTGATCAATTTCCTAGTTGTTAGATCCCTAATTGGTTCTCTGTTGGTTTCTTTATTGGGTTCCTGAGTAGTGTTCTTGATAGTTTATTTAGTTATTCTACATGTTTTTCATCCTGCCATTGAAGCACTTTTTGACTTTTCTCTAAAGCCTCTCAGTCTCTGGTTTGATGTCTGTGTTTGAATCTTTTTGTTGCATCTCTGCTGGTTTCATGGTACAATGAAAATACAACAAGAGGCTGTAAGCTTATTTCCTTCACCAGTTTTACCGGCCAACTGACCAACTCAGCTGTTATCACAGCTGCTGCTGAGTAACTTCCAAGTCATTTCACTCAACCAAGAACCTCTGGACAACTGCATTGGCCAACCAACAAGTTGTACACAGAAGAGACTTCTGCCACCAGTTAAACGTGTCCTGATATTACCAGTGGTCCTCCATCACCAGAGCTTTAAACGGTTGCTCAACAACCTGCGTTGCCGCCTGCAGGCTGTGGAGAGGGCAACGTTTCCTGTTTTGCTGATGAACAGATACTGTGACATTTTCAGGGATTGTGTCTTTGGGCTTATAAAAGGTAAATGTCAGCCAGGATCAGTCAGAGAGCTGGCGGCAGAAATCAGAGCAGAGAAATGTACCTGAACACACACACAGCTCATGTTGGCTTTATTAAAGCCTGGGCCAATTCTCACCGTCAGTTAGACTGTTGGGTTTGATTAAGACGAAATCAACCTTTTCATATCAGGTGTTGAGGTTTTGTCTATGCTCCCAAATCATCTCAAAGATTATAAACATTACATTAGATTATAAAGACCATAAGTCAGTTTCTAATGTCAGTAAATGCTGATCTTGATGGGGTATGGGAACTCTGAGAGATCCTCCTGGTTGGTTCTCTGGTTACTTCATTTAGTTGGTTCAGTTGATTGGTTGCTTGGTTCTCCTAGTTGGTGCCATTGGTTGGTTTGTTTGCTGATTCTTCTGACCGGCTTCCTGTCCAGGTAGTTTCTTGGTGCATTCACTGGTTGCTTCACCAAAGAACTGGACAAGGTGTTTCTTTTCTTCACAGAAAGGTTTGCATTCTTGATGTGACTTCATGCTGCAGAGGGATCAGAGACCGCGGCTCTCCACCTCTGGCTCCAGATTCTTTGAAAGGTTTCATGATTTTCTGCTCTGTGGAGGAAGAAAGACACAAATCCCTTCCAATCTTTATAAGAGGAACATTGTTTTCCATCAGTCTTGTGATTTTCTTACTTGTTCACACCTTTTTACAGAGTTTCTGTCTGTAATTGGATAAATTAAAATAACATGAATGGATCGCAGCTCTTCAGCGTCTCAGCTCTCTGCACCTGTCAGACTTCAGAGGATGTTTTTTGTCTCCTGCTGCTCTGCTGACAGTGTGAAGGTAAAGCTGCTGAAGCGATACTCTCAACAATCACACACCGCAGCGAGGCGATGACCCACTTCTCTCTTTCAGAGCTTATTTCCTTTACTTCACCAAAAATAAATAAACACACAGTCTGCTGCAAAGTTGCTTTGGCGCCCAGCCGAGCAGATAAAGCCAGCAGCTCTGCCTCCAAGCTTGTGGCTTCACAACGAAATATAAATAAAATTAGCCGTCTGATGGGAGAGGCAGAAAAGTGGATAGTTTGGCTGGTAGTTGTCAGGCAGCAATAATGTGCTGACACATTGATGATTCAGGGTGTGTTTGTGTGTCAGAAGGAGGCAGAAAGCTGCAAAATAAACAAGCAGAGTCATGAAATCGGATTTGATTCAACAGGATTTTCAACGTGGAAGGAAAATATGCAGCCCACTGTCAGAAAAAAAACAATTTATAAAAATATTTGTAGTTTAAAACTAGAGCTGGGTGATACATTGAATTTTCTGTTTGTGAAGATTTCATTTTGGAGAATCTGTAGTATTATTTTTTTCACCAATTAGAGTTATGTCAGCACACCCAGGGCCGCCATCTTGTTTTGGAGGATTGTATTTGTTGGACTTTGATTTCAGGTCAACTTTGAAAAACAATGACTATATTTTCTGTAATTTGTTTTGTTTTTCAAGAAAAGTAAAAAATAGATTTAGAATCGTAAATTTGATTTGGTATTTTCAGCCATATTGCCCCGTTATATTAAAATTCAGTTCTCATTTTATTTGTATGGAACTACAGAAAAGTCAAAAAATTAAAAATTTGCCATACAATTTAAGAATAAAAAAATCCTCCCTGTCCCTAAAATTCAATTAAAATGTAATTTTTTTATCTTCTGCTATTTATTTTGTCTTATTTACATTTTCTTAAAAACCGTTTTAGAGGTTTATGGTACAATTTACATTTTTTCCCTTTTTTTTCAGATAAATTTTTAAAAGTACTGCCAAAAAGTTTTTACTTGTTTGCAATAGTGCTCAATGATTAGTTCTAGTGCTGTAGTTTTTACATCCAATCCATAAGAGCTACCAAAGATTAGCTGCAGTAGAAACTCAAGGATATTGATGAAAAGCTGTTTGATAAATCCTGATCATCCAAACCACCTCAGATGAATCAATCCAATAAGCAAAATGGGACATTTTCAAAATGGCTTCAATCCAGACACAGTTTAGAGTCTTTAGTCAACAATATACCTGAAGAAAGGCCTGACCTCCCTGGTTAAGATCCATTAATCTGGTTCAGGCATGTCAGAGAAGGAATGTGTCTTCGCTCCTGTTTGATCTGAATTCATTATTAATCAGTATAATTCAATCATCTCCATCTGATTATCTCTGAGTCCCTTCAGTGTTTGTGGAGCTACTTCATATCAGAGCAAACAGTCTGTAATCAGCAGCTTTAACGAGGCTGATGGGTGAATGTGTTTATCGGAGTGATATTTCCCAGGTGGGAGCTGGATGTGAAGCAGCAGGGAGGAGGAACTCCTACAAACCTTCAGACGGCGAACTGCTGCTGCAGCTGCATCCAGCAGAGAGGCATCAAACGCCGCCTTCATGCAGCTGCTGCATCTTTTCTGTTCCGACTGATGAGAAACGACAGACTGCTGCCTCTCTGCCTTCATCTGCACCTGGACGTCAGGATGACCCGAAAAGCAGCAGCAGAAATCCTGTTAACACAAAACAAGCAGATCCTCAATCAACTGATGTTAATAAGACATTTATGTTTGATATTAATAAAAATAATTAGCAGTGTTTTTATTACAAATGTGTGCAAACCTCTGTCAATATTCCACTAAAGTCAAAAAAACACAATACTGCAATGGCAGTGTTTCCATTAAGCAAGAAGCAAAACTAAAATCACATGTGAATAAGTTTGTTCACATGATAAGTCATTAAAAACATGCAGGCTGTGGTCCTCCAATGACTTCCTGTTTTCTTCTTCTTCATGGTTTGCACCAGTAGCAACATCCGGTTGTTGATCGATTCATGCGATGTGAAAAACATGTTTCCATTGCAGTTTTGCAAAATAAACCAATTTTGGTACAGCCAAAAAAAACTCTCATCCTAGCGCCAAAACTTCATATCAACTAAGGAGAGTTTTTCCAAAGTTGCCTGGTTTCCATTAAGCAAATATATTTTTGAAATGTCAAATGGTTCAATTTAATGGTCAGTTGGAAACACAGCTACAGATAACTTGATTAAAACCTGGTTTGTTTAGATTGTTTCTGTATTGTTATATTTTACTCTATTCTCACAGATTAAACAGGTTTATTTTATTTGTTTTTTTTTTCATTCATTTACAGTTTATAATGAACATATCACATGTCCATTAGTCAATAGCAGCCGGTTTGCACGTCACTCACCTGAAACATCAGGCTGAATCTAAACATCACAGGTATCTGGAGGAAATCCAGCATTCAACCAGCACAAAATGCTGCCAATGAGAGAACATACTGGTGCATTCAAGGAGATCGGGATTATTATGCTTCATGCGAGTCTTTTTAAATCTGTTTGCAGCTATTGATGCACATTTTTTCCACTGAATCTTGTTTTAAAAGGCTTCGACTTCTGTGTTAAAGCTCAGATAATTTAAATATGTTTTATTTTTCTCTTAATGAAACCAACTTTGAAGGTCATTAAGAAACATCAGCTCTGCTTCATTTCCAGTAATTAATGTCCACATGACCCGGTAATTAATTCAAGCCAATTACAGCTGCATTTGAGCCTAACTGAGCTGTAGATCTGTGAGCTGAGCAGGCAATTAGAGCGGAGATGTATGAAATGTTGCATTAAATAAAGTGACAGTCAGATGTTAATGATTTAATCACATATAATTAGTCTGAGGAAGAAATCTCAGGGCAAACTGGAAATCATGAAGACTGCTGGTTGCACAAAACCCTTCAAAAAACCCTCGATTTTAGGTTTCTGTCTGTTCACTGCTGGGTTTTAAAATGAATGAATGAAATATTTGAAATAAATAAATGAGTAAATGAATGAGTGAATAAACATACTTAAAGAAATTTGTTAATAAATGAAAAAATTTGTTAGATAAATGATAAAACAGATGAAAAAAATAACTCAAATATGAATAAGTAAAAGGATGAATGAATGAATGAATGAATGAATGAATGAATGAATGAATGAATGAATGAATGAGTAAACTACTGAACTGATGTGATGAATCAGGGAATTAACAAAAAGATGAATGAAGGATTGTTTTCATGACACATGAGGATCCTGCCAGAAGCTCTGCTGTTCCTCGTTTACATTAATCCGCCATGTTGGAAATCCCCTGGCAGCTGCTGATCGATACCTCCTGATCCCGCTCAGGTAAAACCGGGTCATTAATTCTGCTCACGGCTCTGAAGCCCGGTTATTTACATCCCGACCCTGCTGAGATCCAAGGAGCCCGGCCCGACTCGCTTTGAGCTGCCGCCTGTCCCGTCCTCCAGCTGGGAGGGGCCCCACGCTGGGTCCGGGAGCCCCTTGCTGAGCCGGGGGCCCCGAATCTTCAGCAACACATGACGGCTGACTGTGCACAGCGGGACGGAGCTGCTGCTGGTTCTCAACAAGGTGGAGAGGAAATTACATTCATGACCAGGAAATCACATCCACATTTAACAGGTAAAACATACCAGCGTGAGAGTGATCCTTCACTGGAAATAAACTGACAGCTTTAAATCATGTTCTAGATGCTTCATTTCATAACTACTGTGTCCAGTTTTCAAACACAAACTGCAGAGTATAACGTTCTGCAGGAAATATCTGTATATTTAACAAAAAGTAAAACTGTGACAGGAGAAATGTCACAAAAATGAAGTTGTCATAAATAAATTGGTGTTTGTAATTTGTACATTTTACTTTAAGTGATTCATTGTATAGGTTGTTTTAATATTAATTACGGGAAAAACATAAAACATTTACATTAAAACATTGACTCTCGCATCATTTTAACCGTAAAATCAACAATGACAACACTATTTAACCGGGAAAGAATAAAAACTTTAACCTGTAATGTTACAGTGGAATTCAGGCAACCACAGCTGTTTGCTGTCAGTATATCTGTCACTTAATCAAATTTTACCAGTATCATTTAGAGCAGGTGTGTCCAAAGTGTGGTCTGAGGGCCATTTGCAGCCCTTTGAAGGGTCCTGGGCGGCCCAAATGGAGCTAATCTGGCCTGCAAGCTTAGGTGGTTGATGCAGATGGACATTTTTCAACAGTTTTTACAGATAAATAACAAATTCTTAAAAAGATTAGAAACAAAAAAAGAATATTTTTATCTATTAATGAGGTTTTTGCATTCATCTCAACTTTGGAGCAACTAGAACCACAAACCGTGACCTACTTTTTCTCCAAACAAATCTTACTTCTCATATACAAAAAAAAGCAACACTAAAAACATAACTATGAGCCTTGACTTACAAATCAACAAAATTCGAACCATTTTGTTCATTTTAATCAAATTAAAAATTACTTAGTTCAGTATTGAGCAGACGACATGAATAAAAGCCACCAAGAGTTTGTTTTAAAGACGTTATTAAAAAACCGTGCAATTTTTGGTGGCCCAAAGTGCTTTCAGCTTAACGACTTTGGCCCTCGTGGTAAAAATAAATATTTTCTTGCACTTTTAACGCTGTAAAAAAAAAAATCCCATAAACCTGCGCCATGTTTTTCAGATGAGGAAAGTAAAATGTTGCTGGCCCAGGGCAGCGAACAGGCTAGGACCGCCCCTGGCTGTAGATATAACACTATTAAACATTCCCCCAAGTTAGCAATCCTCAAATGTAAGCAAAACGAGGCTCCTGCTGCTGTCAGCCAAATAAAACAGTTTTCTGTGACTTCTGAAATCCAATCTGCTGTCAGTCCTACAAGGTTTCCATGTGTGCAGAATCAGCGATGAGGCCATCTGCTGCTGCTGAGAGGAAAACAATTGGCAGCCTAACAGCTCAATATTTGAACATATAAATGTAAAAGCAGAGATGTTGTGAAAACAATTCACTTTCTCCTGCTTTGTTTAGTTAGAAAATGCAGATGCTCTATGGAGGGAAAGCTTTGAAAACCAGCAAGCCTCCGTTTTAAAGGTGAAAATGTTTTATTTTCTTTACAAAAATAGAGGAATATTAAGAAGTGAATTGATTATGTTGTCACTGCAGAGGAACAGAATGATAAGTCTTTAAATGTGAGATCAATTAGCTGAAAACAATAAAAACAATAAAAAATTTAGATGAAATAATATTTATCGAACAGAAAGCAACGTGTTTGTTTTCCTGTAGGAATCCCTCAGGGCTTAAACCTCAGACTGATACTGTTTGTAACTCACATGGACAATTTACTAGATTAATGTCTAGACAATATGCAGACATTACAGTAATTTTTATACAATAAAAGCACCTTTGGATTTCAGATAAACTCTGGATGAATTAACAGAATTAGCTTGTTTGTTTACTGATGACTACAAAGAAAAATGGATGTTGAAAAATTAGCAGGAAGTTACTAACTGATAGTCTTTTGAGGCAGTATTTTTCCTTAGCAGGGAGAAACTCTCTTTAGTGTGGACTTAAAGAATCAAACTCTGATTTGAATAACATTTCAAATCATTAAGTTGTCTTGTGTCAGTAAATAAGAAGCTAGATTTGATGAAAACCTTTAAAAAGCTGCTGTCAGTCAGCTTCACAGAAACGTTTTACCCTCATTTCTCCGATTGCCAAGTGTTTCCATGTCTCCTCGCCAGCTGGTCAGGGGGTCTCCTGCTGCCGCTGGGCCCCACAGCTCACTTCCTTCTTTCTGCAGCACCTGTTTCTGTTTGGCAGAGCCGAGCGGCATCCTGAAAGCTTGGAGACGAGCCATCTGCTGCCCGACTCTGCACCATTTTACCCCCAATCCCTGGCGTCTTTCATCCTGGTGATTTTCTCCTGCTCTGTAACTGGGAGATGGAAGAAAAGCTGGAACAGCCTCACTGGCAAATCCCAAACAGCACAATTTAGCCGAAGGGGAAAGCTGTGAGGGTGGAGGTTAAATCAAAGCAGGATAAGTGCAGCAGAGAGGCTTTACCTCATGCAGGTCTTATCTCAAATGTTGAAAGTTAGTTTTGATCCAGAAGCCAAGTTTTTTTTTTTCTAACTTGTTTTAGGAATGCATGCTGAGCTGAATTATAATCTCATTACAGTCTTTGCAGTTAAAACACATAACTGGTCAACGTAGAGCTTTATTTAACTGCAACAGTTACTAAGAGGATTTTTATTTTTTTGCCAAACCAAGTAAGAGTGTAAGCTAAACGATCAGAGTTTTTCTTAATGCTTTTTATTTAATCAATAATAGTTTTTTAAAGATGAATCTGCAGAGATTCCACAGCAGATCCAGAACAGAAGCTTCTTTAGCTTTTTTCAAAGTCACGGATGATGGCAGAAGAAATTTCCCAACAATTTGAGTTGCCTGAGAATCAAAACTAACAAAGTTGCTTTAATACAAAACAGAAAAGTTATCGTCAGTATTTAGTCAGGTCACTGGCAACAAAAGCATCTCGTTCTTTGATCCTAAACATGATTGTTTGGGGCGACTGGAATTCAGCACAATAAGTTCCTCCGGTTGTGGACTACAAATCCCAGAACGAATGCCGCTTCTCTTATTACGCATGCGGGAAAAGGTGGGGCGCGCGGACTCAGCGGCTGTGTGAAATGGCGGCTCTGATTTGAAACACACTGAGGCGATTCCAGTGAATTTAGGAGAGGTTTTAAAACGGTTTGCTTCACTTGGATCAGCCAGACAGTCGCTCAGAGGGAGAGATCGGAACTTGTCCCGTATTAAAGGTTTGTCTACCTTTAATAAAATTGGTTAAGACAGATATTAGCGCTTTATACGTGGTTGTTAGCTGTTAGCTGCTAACAGGCCGCCCGGTGAGCCGCGGCTAGCCGGCTAGCTGAGCTAACACTGTACTCCGAGTCCAACAGCGGCATCATAACAGAGTCTGACAATCTAAAATAATACAAGTTTAACAGCACATCCCATTAAAGTTGAACATTTTGGAAGTTTGAGTTTTGATCCATGATTAATCCGCGAGGAAAGCTAATAAATGAGGCTAATTCGCTGTTAACTGCCAATAACGGCAGGTATTGCAAACATTATTTGAACTATAGTTGTTTAGATTTTCCCAGATCTTTGGAATTAATTCGTAGCTGTGTTAATATTTTATTTCCTG
The DNA here is from genome assembly GCF_019740435.1 of Gambusia affinis. Taxonomy (NCBI): domain Eukaryota; kingdom Metazoa; phylum Chordata; class Actinopteri; order Cyprinodontiformes; family Poeciliidae; genus Gambusia; species Gambusia affinis. The sequence continues at coordinate 16,898,327 of NC_057890.1, forward strand.
TTGCATCTTGTGTTGATTCACAACATTGGTTGCTTTAAAATGTTCGATATAAACTCAGAGGAGGATGGTCAGAAATTAGACCCAGGTAAGAATAGCACTACTGTAACAGATTTTCACTCAAGTAAAAAGTACTCAACAGTAATAAATACTACAACTAATTGATCAGGACCTCTGATTTAATATTTAAAATAACTCGCGGTAAACATAAAAATGTGAAGATATTACCAAATTCTGGTATCTTAAAGACTGAAATGAAAACATTAATCGAAATTAATATTTTTCAACTTGAATTTGTTTTGTAATTAACTCTTTTCCAAATTCTAATTTTTCAACATTATACCCATGAAACCAAGACCTAAAGTAACTGATGTGTTTATATGTCAAAAAGAAACAACTTTATAATAACAAAGATTGTGTATAAAAAAGAGGTCTCACTTTAACGTAAACAGTAGGTCTGTTTGGTGCCATTTTGGTTAAACTAAACTGGTTCTTCATGCAGTTAAGTTACTCACATTGAGTAGAGAATCCAGAACATTTACTCAAGCAAGAGTAGAGATACTCTAAATTTAATTTTTATTATTTTTTTTTTACAAAATGTTATTGAAACGTTTAGAATTTTTTTTTTTTACTAAAACGCACTAGAGGTTCTGTATTTGTTGGATTCATAGTGCTGAACAATATTGTCCTTTTATCTTCTTTAAATCATTTATTGGTTCTCATCAGGTTACCTTGGCTTTGTGGCAGCAGCAAAAAATAACAGAATATTTATTTATATGATTAAAACACTAAAATTAAGCTTGCTTTACATTATTTTGCACTACTTTTACTTACAACATAGTTTACTTACTTCTTGAGTTAAAAATATCAGATCAGGGTGAAAATAAGGATTAATCTTGTACTTCAGTAAATTTTTCGCTCTATTATGCATTATGCTCCTTAGAAAAACACAAACTGAATCATCTGAGACTTGAACGAAAACTGTGACCCGACTCACTGAAAGTAGGAAGTTTCTATAAAAGTCCACCTGACTGTCGTCTAGAGTAACTATTAATTATTGAAGCTGCATTTTAAATCTAAAGCAGCCAATCAGAACCAGATGGAATGAGGAAGAGTTTCCTCCAGCTGATGACGATGATGGTGATGTTCTCCTAGAGCAGGTGTGATGGCGAAGAGGATCGCTGATAAGGAGCTGACAGACAGGAACTGGGACCTGGAGGAGGAGGGGGAGGAGGTAGGTTCACGACGCCGCATTGTCGTTTTGTATGTGAAGGCAACATTGCTGACCTGTGATTGGCTGTTCTCCACCAGGCCGGGACGTTTTCTATTGCGAGTGAGGATGTGTTGAAGAGCCGCGCCATAAAGAAGGCCAAACGCAGAAACACTGGAGGAGAGGTAGAACCACTTCCTGTTTCCCCCCGCTAGCCGCTGCTAGCCGCTGAACTCACCAAGGTCTGTTTGTGTTTCAGAGCGAAGGGGGAGGAGCTTTCAAAGGGTTTAAAGGCTTCTCCATGGCAATGCCCTCGACCCCGCCCTCCAGCAGCCTCACAGGGTTCTCCGGGTTCGGAGGTACCGGCAGCTTTAAAGGCTTCGGAGGCATGAGCAACGGAACCGGCTCCACGCCTTCGTTTGGAGGATTCCCGGCTGCTGCAAAGGCCGGTGAGGAAAGCTGTCGTTACCGTAGCAACACTGAATGCCTCATCTTTAACAAACAGTCGGCAGTTATTCGTGTTGATGCACCACGAGTTTCAGATTATCATCACGTTGGTAAAATCATGTTAGATGAGTAAAAGTGTCTCCAGCTGTTAAACATTCAGTTGAACATCTGGATGAGCTCTGCAGGTTTTTAGTTTCAGATTCATGTCACAGGAAAGGAAAGATTCTATATTTTATTTTTTGAGATTATTGTACCACTTTCAAAAAGATAATGATAAATATCTTTAGCCTGTTAATGTGTAAAATATGATCTAAATCACTCAATTTATTGAACCACAAAGAAAAAAAATACTTTTATTTAGTAGATTAAACTAGCATTTAGCACAAAAACAGACTTTTCCAGTTTTGATGTCTGATCTGCTGTTTATAGTCTGATTCTTTATTTTTGATCTTTTACATTCAATCCAGCATGTTTAGGAAACACACACACACACCTGCAGTACATGCACCTTCATGAGGTCCAGGCTTCTCTGCTGCTCTGTGATGCAGTGCGATGAGGAGGGGGCGGGGCTTGTTTGCCCCCTCCATCTCTCTCTTCCTGCTCCTCGATCACTTCCATCTCTTTCTCTCTCTCTCCTCTCAGGTGTGGCGTTCAATGGGCCGTCCTCAGCCCAGCCCGGCGCTGACATCGTGGCCCAGCAGACCAATGGCTCCGCCCCCGGCCCTAGCCCCGCCCCCTGCAGCCGCAGCAGGGAGTACAGCCGGCAGCTGACGGCGCTCAACCAGTCGGTGCGCGACTGGATCAGCAAGCATGTGAACGACAATCCGCTGTGCGACCTCAACCCCATCTTCAGGGACTACGAGCGCCACCTGGCCAGCATCGAGCGGCAGTACGGAGCCGAGGAGACGCAGCAGGGAGAAGCCTCCAGCCCCGCTCCTCCTGCTCCCTCTTCATCATCCTCCTCTTCCTCAGTGGCTCTGTTCTCCTTCAGTAAAACCTCGACAGAAGATCCGGGTCAGAAACGCTCCGGCTCGGCGCCGCTCCCTGCCGGCGTCTCCTTTAACTTCGGGCAGAAGGTGGACGCACCCGCCCTGGGGTCCTTGGCATCCAAACCGTCTGTCCCCAGCTTCTCCTTCTCATCCAATCAGAGCTCCCCGTTCGGACCCTCGGCTGCATTGTCCTTTGGCGAGACCAAAACTTCAGATCCTCCAGCTGCAGGTCACTAACATGGGCGCCAGCGTTTAACTCTTGTTCTGGGATATTCTGCTTCAAATCGGACATTAGTGCTGTTCTTCTTGTTTACTGGAAGAAATCTGAACTTTTTCTCTCTTTCCTCCTTCCAGACGACAAAGACGAAGAATCGGAGGAGCCTCCCAAACCAGAGGTCAAGGAGATCAAAGAGGACGACGCCTTCTACTCTAAGAAGTACGTGTGAAAACTCCGGCGGCGGCGCTCAGACATTTACAGAAATAACGGAGCGTTTCCTCGTTTCCATCAGGTGTAAGTTATTCTACAAGAAGGAGTCGGAGTTCAAAGAAAAAGGCGTGGGAACGCTGCACCTCAAACGCACCGCAGAGGGGAAGACCCAGATGATCGTCAGAGCCGACACCAACCTGGGTAAAACACCTCTAAATTCCCACACCATCAGCCAGCCAGTAAACGCGTCCCAGACGAGGAGGAAGGTTCATCTCAGTAAAACCAGAAAATGAGAACATTTCTGACAAACTGAGTTTAGTGTTTTTATTAACTGACCAATAATCCCCAAAATTAGCAGAAATAAATGATATTTAACTTTTTGAATGTACTCAAATAATTATATTTTGAATCACATTACTGAGATGAACCTGCTTGTTTTATTGTTTCAGTCAAGTTTATAACAACCTGGGTAGAGAAAGATGATTTATTCAGATCTCACACCAGGTGGCGCTGCAGTGGGAGATCAGATAAACTTAAATAGATCCAGTTTTTGCTGAATGATCTCAAAATGATATTAACTCAGCTGTTGCATGATTGGACATGTTTAATTTAAATATTTTTATTTTATCATCCTCCATGTTCTCAGCAGCTGAATCTTGTTTTCAGACCCTCAGAATAATTAATCTGTAGTAAACTATTCAACTCACCTGATCAAAGTCGCTCATAAACGGGCTGCTGATCAGATGAGGCAAATGAAACTTTTCAATCAGGCGTTGCAGAAGCCACCTCAGAGCAGTGGTCAAACGGCTCCACCTGCTGGACAAACACAGGAAGTGCAGTCAGTCTGATTTATTGACGTAAAACGTTTAGTCCGAGTCTTCAGTCGCTTTTAAAGCCTTAAATTGAAGACAAAAAGTTGAGAGTTTTTATTCATCTGTTTGCTAATAAAAGTTTGATTTTTATTTTTATTTTTTCCTGGTCAGGAAACATCCTGCTGAACATCCTTGTGCCGCCCACCCTGCCGTGCTCGCGGGTCGGGAAGAACAACGTCATGGTGGTCTGTGTGCCGAACCCGCCCGTCGACGACAAAAACCCGAGCGTGGCCGTCCCCCTGCTGATCCGAGTGAAGACCGCGGAGGACGCCGACGAGCTACAGAAGACGCTGGAGGAGAAGAAAGGTTGAGGCGGAACCAAGCGGCGCCGCCTGACCCAGTCACCCTCACTCTGTTCCAACTCATCCTGCTAGATCAGCTGTTCAGTCATCATGCTGTGAAATGTTTTTGTTTAAATCTGAAACAGGTCGTAGTGCGACTACATTCCCTCTGGGTCCACGCTGCCGTCCCAGTTCTGTTCCGACCGAACGGATCAGGACCGGAGCGCGGATCCAAACGAGTCGGTTTGTTGGAGGAAATTGGGAAGAGGGGGTGAACCTCCAAACAAAGGGCCAGTCGATTTGGTTTTACAAATTATACACCTGCAGTAATTTTTGTTTTTATATATATATTTTAAGGAGCGTTTAAGAGTGAATCTGCTGAGTGAATGTTCTGGAAACTATTTATTGTGTCTGCAGGATTTTTACTCTGACAGAAGCTCGAATGAAACGGTGTGGGAGTGAATCAAAACACTTTTACTCTGTTGTCCTGTAAACACGAACTGTGGCTTTCCAAGTGTCCTTTGTTTGGCCTTCAGGATGAGACTCATTTGTAAAGAATAAAAGGAAACAAACAATCCTGGCTGGCATTACCTGGTTTTGTTTTCAAAAGCATCTAAATGACAAGTTTGTATAAAAAGTAAGTAAAGCTCAAAATTTTATTTTAGTAGCTTTTGTTTTCTATTCCTCATAGGTCAACATGGCCTGTTCAAGCATTTTGACGTATTCAAAATGCTTGAACACATCAGAATGCATTCATGGCATAATGCTTACACTGCCAGTCTACATAATACATTGGGTTGAATTCAGTTTGTTTTTATTAAATTTTAAATCCTCCAAAGTTCAAGTTCCAATGCACTCTGTCCTTCCACTTAACTTTACCAATAATATGCTTGGATATAGTGGCTTTTTCTGTGAGTTTTGTTTGTTGCACTTGGTGTTAAACTGAGTAAAATGTAGAAAACGCAGGATGACGGCCATGTTTGTTTTGTTGACGTACCTTATAGTGGAAGGACGTCTCATTTCTTAGGGGAACACTTAAAACACTACACCCCCTCAATAAGCTTAATACATAAAACACTCCTATACGCATTCATTTAATGTTGGTTTAAGTGTGTTCCAGAATATTCTCCGTCTGTAGGTCAAACAGACGCATCTCTTCACCCTCCCGCTGTTAGCAAAGATTGGGACGCCCCTCGCTGCTGGGGGAGGGTGGGGCTGAAATGTTCCGAATATTTCCACCAACACTGACGAGATGACTGCGCAGGTAAACAAAAAAACTCACGAATTTAAGTATTTATGCCAGGATTTGCATTCAAGGCTACACTTCAAATGTGTAGAGAAGCTAATAAGCGCATCCCAGTTCTCACCATGACTCGCCCCGGTTTACATAAAAAAACAAAAGTATGCTTATAAATGTAGCATATTAGCTTGTTTATCCTGAATATTTACCAAGTCTGCCAAAAATTAAAGTGGTAATGTTCGACATAAACGGAGTTTATTAGCCATAGAAACGGGGCTGTAGTGTTTCTATGCTGCAGGTGCTGAGCTTGCCGAGGAGAGGAGGGGAGTTAAACAGCGGAACGGAAGTGAACAACACCGGCTGTTAAACATTAGGGACCGGACAAATTACAACATCCGGTTACGATGATACAAAACACTGCAAATGTTTACAACATAATCCCTAAAAATCCGTTCAGGAATTTATTAACCAGAAATATCAGTGTCCCGTTAATTTCAGCTCAATAGTTAAGCTGTAAATTTTAAAGCGTTTTATGCTCTGATACTTTGTAGACGTTTCCTAAAACTCATCCAACTCAGAAGTGTCTTCAGTTAAAAATGGGTTTGAATCATTATTTACGTTTCTTTCTTTTTAAGGAGAGTAAGCTGATTTAGAATTAAGAAAATCTTTGAGAAATTTTCAGCTCTACTGGACCTCAGACCAAAGATGTCTAATCATGTGACTTGAACTAAAAAGTATATAGATTTTTTTTTATTAACTAGAGTTGCATAAGAACTAGTTACACTTAATTGAGTAACTTTTTGTAAAATATTTATATATTATTGTATTTTTACTACCTGTACCTTTTGAGTAATTCTTTTAGAATGTATCATTATTCTTACTTGAGTATAATTTTTGGATTTTCTCCAGCTCGTTGCCCCAGCTGTAGTCCTGGTCCCTCTGCAGGAGCCTTTGCAGGGCGTGCAAGGCTCTTCTGCTCAGCCGGAAATCCTGCTTCAACTCCGACTCCAATTAGAACCACAGGTGGCGGATGGGAACCCTGTGGTTCAGTCTGCAGTACGACCCTGGGTGAACAGTTTGGAAAGACAAATGAAAAATAGCAGTCCAAAGAGGCGGATATTTATTTATTTATAGTAGATTCATTAGTTTAACTTTGTTTTAGGCTGAAATTATTAATTGTGATTAATCAATTATTGAAGTAAGAATCAGCTAATTTAATAATTGATTAATCATTAACTGAAGTACTCAGAGCAGTTGCTGAAAGAACAACACAGTCAGAGGAGTAATTAAGTTCAAACTTTATTTAAAATATTCAAATATTTATCCATTTTGCATTTAAAATAATAATAAAATCCTTTATTTGTAAATATGTTCTACACAGAAATCTTCTAGTGGCAGTGTTGGCTTCACCTGAATAAAAACAATCTCCTTTTAGGCGCCTTTGCCTGTCCAGTTATTAATTGGTTAATCCAAAAATAGTTAACAAGCCGTTTTTGAATAACATTAAAAGTACATTTAAGTGAAAAATCACCAGAATGAGCCTTTATAAAAAATCCGATGAATAGTTAAATTATTTTTGCTTAATCAGTAAGCAAAATGATTTGTAGTTAAAGCCATATTTTTAGTGGTATTGCATCAAATCAGACAAAAAGCGTATCTCAAGGAAATGCAATTTAAAAAAAACAAGCTACATTAAATTTCATTTTCATATTATATTTCATGTTGATATTCATTTAATATTTATTTTGCTTTATTATTAAACTGTTGTTGAACAGGTGGGGTTTACAGACTTTTAGTCCTGATAAAAATACTCACCCCATCTTGACCCGCCAGCAGCAGCAGCTGTCGAAGCCGTTTTCTTTTTCTCTCACGTCTCCGCCTCGCTGAAGATAACCGTAAAAAGAAACGACGGAGAGGCGAGCAGGAGAGCACGACATGATGATAGAACTGCGACATAAACACAAAACACGCCGTCTCTGTTTAAATAGTAAAGGAAAAGCGGCAGACTTCCTGAAGGGGCGTGGTCATAACTGGTGCTCGAACGGGATTGGTGGAATTCGAATTTGTAGGCGGGGCATGTGGTCCAAAGGAATAACTCAGAGCAAAACAGAACTGATGAGCAAACGCTCAAGTGCTAGAAAATTGCGCTTTAAACTATTTTAAACCATGATTATATATATAAACTATAATCATGGAAAAATAGAGTGGTATTAATACTTTCACTGTTAACTATAAACACTAATTATTACTAATTAGTATTTATTAAAAAGACAAAATTACTTTTACATATTTTTATACAGTAAGCCAGATAGCAATGCAAAGATTAAATATTGCTTAATTCAAGCATTATCTACACATATATACAACTTAGAAAGGCACTTTCCATGTTATTTAATATGAATGAACTTAATTTTTTGAAACAAAAATGATTCCTATTTTTTGTTTCAAAGAAAAAATATGAATTTTTCTGCAATTCATAGTTTCATGTATTCTAATGTAATGATGCAGTCAGACTAGTCAGATATATTCTCCATCAATACTTATTGCACTTAAAATTATCTTATTTTAGGACAACTATGTTCTAAGAAGCCTATTTTAGTTAGAACACTAGTTATGTATCAACACATTATGTGTTCATTATGTGTTTGAATGCAAATCTAATGAGCCACATTAGATTTGTTAAGTAAATTAAAGGTGGAGATAATTAGAGCCAAAAGAGACAAAATATTTTTTCTGCTAATGTGTATTTCAATAAATAAATACAGGAAAATGTAGAGATTGTAAAGTGAGCAACAGAAGAAGACCGCCAACATGCACAATAACTGTGTACAAAAGCTGTGATGTACGAACACGTCAACAAAACATCTCAACAGCTTCCAAAAGGTGCTAAAAGCGTTTTACAGTGCAAACCGTGTCCTCAGTCATACGTCTCTGGGTTAAAGCAGTCTTTGTTTCTGATCGGCAAGGATACATTCAGCTGGCGGCTCCACTAACTACGTCATCAATGACACTGAAGAGACGAAACCAACGGTTCTCCTGGACCGAGGAAAAACTTTACAACTTACACACGACACTGATGAAAAACAAACTTTGATCGATGAAAAGTTCCGACAAATCTGGTCAATAACAGCTGAGCTGTTAACCGTTATTGATCAGCTGAAAACCATGAAGACAAAAAATTTTTTTAGCACAGAAGCTGTGAAGTTTCCAGTGGACAGGTGAGAACAGCGTAAAGCTTCAGTGTGGTGGTCTGGAGGGGAAAATGTTCAAATAAGAACAAAGTGAAAAGAGAAGAAAGTTACACACAGATTTAAGGCTTCAGGAGCACAAGGAGAAAATTCATTCATTTATTTTCCATTTACAAACCGTTCAGTTCTGCATTTTCCCTTTAAAATCTGTTATTTTCCATTTAAATTCAAGTTTGGAACTGAAGTCAGTTGTGTAAAGTCAAAAACTGAGAATAAGAACAAACATGTTTGTCATGTTGGAGTTTAAATATTTGCTTTTACTTAAATTTTTATTTAATCTTTTATATTTTTTTTAGTTGTCAGTTACAATTTTAGTTGCTTGAAGTAAATCCACAAATATTTAACTTCATAAAAAACCAAGTAAATGAAACAGCAGTCTAAGTGAATAAATAAAAATATGAAAAAATATTGGAATTATCTTTCACCAAGATTATTTTCTAAATAAATTCAAATTAAGTATTCAAGCTAAATTTTGAGCAAGTTATCTGACCAAAGTGTCAAAACAAGAATTTTGAAATGATGAGATTAAATATGAGTAATATCTTTGCAAATTTAACTACAGTTACAGTATTTTATTCTATAATTTTTACGTAAAAAAAGGAAAACCTGCTTCTTGATACAAATGTGAACAAAAAATTTATTTTTCCTCAAAGTTACAATTTTACAAATTAATTTCCTTATTGAGAATTTATTCCCAATTTGACATTTTCAGCTTTATTTCATCTCTCATGAGATTAAAGAATAAATACAAAACGTGTATTAGTTCCTACAGAGGATAAAGTTGGATTTTGACCCAGATGCTTTGTGTTTGTGGTGATAAATCGTAGATCCCACATGATCGACCGTCAGCTGAACGCGGTGAAGGAGATCAGAAAAGAGGAGCTGTGTGACGCATCGCTCGGCAACAGACGACGGTCTTTAAAAGCACAACCTTCAGTCAAGGCGTCTCAGTGAGTAAAGCAGCAGATATTTACAAGAAAAAACAAACATTCATTTCCCTCTTCCTCCTGGTCAGAGTTCGGCCAATGCCTATTCACGCTGAGGTTATACGGTCCGTTTCCATGGAGACGACGTCAGGCTCCGCAGGGCATCGGAAAGAAGAGGAGGCACTTCCTGAATGGCTGGTTTGATGTGGAGCGTCTCTGCGCCTCGGTCGTCTCCTGAGTGAAGCTGGCGATTGACTGCAGGGTCTCCGTCCGGCCACCAGGGGGCGCTGCTGTTTCAGTGGCCTGATGGTGGAGGCACTTTGTAAAGATGCTCTGAGGGGGAATCCAGCTCCGTTATGTCATCAGGATGGGCTTCTGCCTCACCTCCAGGATGTCTGCCACACAAACAAAGAGCAGAGCTGAAAACCTCTCAGCCGTCAGGAAACAACTTCAGCTTTTAGAGCCGAACACGGTTCTGTTGATCAGAGGGAAAATTTTTATGGCAGAAATACTTGTTACATTCTGCAACATCTTACAAGTCAGTGAATACCAGAAACAATGAGTTTTATCGAATGTTTAAGAATCTGAAATTGAATGAATGTGTCAATGATAGCCCAAGTAATTTAATTACTTTTTAGCTATGGTTTTATTTTGAGGCACACAAAAGAAAAAAAAAGCATATTATACTCCTTAATAGGTAAAAAAGTAACAAAAAGAAAATATGTATACATCCTCATATGCACAAATTTATACATACAGTAGAGGCAAGAAATAATCTGATCCATTCATGTTTTATATAATAATACTTTATTTAAACAAAAAAATGCATCCAGCTTGAGAAGGACTGGGAAGAGTTTTGTGGTTGCCACTATAATTTCATATGTAGTAATTTGAATTATGAACAAATATGTTTTTTCATGATGCATTTCTTGTTAAACTACTGATGTCACTCATAATGTCACTACCAAATCAATATTTTAATTACTATACTTACTGATGAATTATAAAATTTAATATGCGTGCTATTCAGTTACGAATAAATTATACTTAATAATTTTATTACGATATTAAACACGATAGTCAGACCATCATGTAAATATCTGTTACAGGACAGTCTTACCACGATGTAATAAATAAAACATTTCTGTAATGAAATCCAATTAAGTTATCTTAGAAACTGAATTAGGTTTATTCCAAACAGAGTGAAATATCTGAAGCTACGAGTTTCACTTTTTAGATTGAAATAAATAAAACTATTTGAATTAAAGAAGCTGGCGTGTTTCTCCTGCTGTAGCAGCTCTCCGCCTGCAGGTGGCAGTGTGTTGCAGCGCTCTGACCTGTGGTGATGCGGTGCAGCGGCAGCGTGACGTAGGTCAGGTGTGAGTAGAGCAGGAAGAAATCCTCAGCCCGGTTCAGCTTGAGCCAGGAGCCGACCAGCGAGCGGCCGGTTCCAGACAGCGAGCGCGAGCGAAGGTTGGTGGCCGCGTGAATATCTGAGGAGACGGTCAGTGAGGTCACAGTGATTACTACCAACCCAGAACCAGAACCAGAACCAGAGCTGAAATCTGCCTGAATAAATCAACACAAAATAAAAACCGGTGAGACCAGTTCACCTTCGTCCTCCTCCTCCCTGAAGAATTCCTCGCTGTCGTTGGCGGAGTGAGACTTCTTCATCTCTGCAATCCTGTTTCTGGGAACTTTTCTCCTGAGCGACGGAGAGAAGAAGGACGGACGGTTCCTCTCTGGGGTCGGAGGCGTGCTGAACGACGTCACCTGACAACAACAGCCACGTTTACCACAGGAAGCCGATGAGGTCATACAGACACAAATAGCAGAAATACAGGAAAATAAAACTGAAAACAACATTATTTCAGTTGATTATTTGGACAATTAATCCATCAATCGGATAAAAAAAAAATTGGCACATTCTGCAAATTTTTCATTTAATTACTTCAGCTTATTCTATAACAATGTAAAATAGAGACATCTTAGTAATCATTTTTATTTATTTTATCTAAATAAGAAGATGCACATTGTAAATCATTCCTTTATTCATCATTTAAAGCTAAAAATACTTTTTAACATCAACATGAGAAAAGCTCAGCCTTTCTGCTGCACTTATCAAAACAGTTCAGAGCTGATTTATTGATTATTTAATTTGAACAGGGATAAAAAGAAGATAAAACATATTTACAGACAAAGAGGGTTTTCTATAGTACATTTAAAATGTTTATATTTTTGTACAATTTTGGCTTAATTACTACTTTGTCTGTGGCCCAAATGACGTTTTTTTTCTCTGTATATTTTAGGTAATGTTTAATCGATAACTAAATTAGTTGGTGATTATTTCAATGATCGACAAACCACAATTAATTGATTATTTTGTTTGCGATTAATTTAAGAGAAAGAGATTATCTTCCTTTTGAGCTCAGGCTGTAAACCAGACATGATTTTAAGCATCAGATTGTAGAATAATACATAATTCATTCTGCCTGCATTCATTATGGATGGTGACCTGGTTTCATCATAAAGCTCCTTGTTGCTCTACTGGACTTTCTCTCTGCTTCCTGCGGCGCCACCAGCTGGTTTCTAGCCTCACCCTCTCGTGCATCGGGGACACCTGGTCCTCCTCCGTGTTGCAGGGAGACGTGTCGCCAGTCGGCACCCGGCTGACGGCCATCTCAGCATGACCTTTGCCCTGTGGCCCCTTCATCCTCACAAACTCCATGTTGTTGTACTTGTAGAAGCCAAAGGACATCCGCTGGGCCATCTTAGCAGCGACGCTCACCTGCAACAACCAAACACACGTTAACACACTGCGAAGGACTTCAACTGAGTTTATTGTACTGGAATTAAATATTTAAAGGAGATGCAAGTTTTGTACTTTCATTTGCATATGGACCCAACTTAAGCCTGTTCAATGAGGTCACCTTTAACATGACACTTAGCATGAAGCAGCTGCAGCTACATGCATGTTTTAGCAGAGTGTTTGGGTTCTGGTTCTGACCCGGTTGTCGTAAACCTTCCTGAGCGCCTCGTAGCGGATGGATCCCTGGAAGATGACGCCCTGGAAGGTGTTGCTCTTATCGCTCGCCACCAGCTCCACACACACCATCTCGCCCTCGCCCACAGTCATATCTCTGAACACCTACACAGAGGGAGGAGAGCTAAATCCAGAACATCAAAACTATGGATTTCTGACTCCTCCAGCAGAAAAGGTTGTTAAATAAGGAGCTCAGTGCTAAATAGAGTGAAAAGGTCAGAGGTCACGCTTCAATACAGCAGCAAGTGGTTGGTTTTAGGATGAGAGAAGCGTCTCTACCTCTTCAAAGTTGTCGATCATGAAGAAGATGTTGGGGTAGCTCATCTTGGACTCCTCTCCTTTGATGTCCATGGCGTGTTTACTGGGAGAGGCGAAAACTTCCTGGAGGAGAAAGTTGGAAAAGATGACAGAAACAAAGTCGAGGAAACTTCCATCCTGGTGGCGGCGCTGATTTCCTACCTGACATTTCTTCTTGTGGATGTGGATGTCTCCGGCGTCTGAGCGCGTGCAGACGGCACACGTTACCACGTAGTCCAGCTGGGGGAAAATGGAGAACTCAAGTTCGTTAGTGTTGAAACGGTGAGACATTCATGAAATACTGCTTATCTATTCTGTTTGCTAAAATGATCAGAACTGCAGGTTGAGCGCTGATGAGGCGGATCATGGTTTGATTTGTTCATTTCTGCAACTTTTTAATAGGGATAAAAATCACCCCAAAAGCTGTTTAAAAACCTACAAACTTCAGCTCTGATGTTTGAAACATCAAAGCTGGAAAATGAGCAAACAAAGAAGGAAAAACTAGAACAAAAACATCTCAGCAAATATAAGCTCCAATTTGAATAAAAAGGGTTTAAAAGCCAAAAACCAGCAGCAGTCGACTGAAGACAGACTTCCATTCTGTCTGAACTCAAAGATAAACGCTGCTGTCGTTTTTGGGAGTCATTGTCTCTTTGTGTCACCCTGTTTGGTGAGAATTCAGTAGATTTACCTTCTGCAGGATCAGATTCAGGTAGACGCTCTCCTCCCAGTCGATGTCTGGGTCACCAAGACCCGGGAGCTTCTTGGAGTCCCTCCTGTAGACTTCCACCTCCACCTAAAAACACAAAACGCAGTAATCAGATTTTCCTTGCAGTAGAATCTGATAACTCTGTAGGCTAAAGAGTATTTAATGTTTATTTGCTTCCTCCCTCTTGCTCCCCAGGCGTGAGACGTTTCATGCTTTTATTTTTCCTTCCTGTCAGATGCTCTTCAGAGAGATCCCAGGTCTCCAAATGCCAGGAATCCTATCGCTCACAGACCTTTTAGAGAGCCAGAATGGTCACCATGGCGACGCCCGTTTGTGTGTGCAAAACTGATGGGATGAAAAGGCTTCATGGAGGAAACAAGAGAACCAGTTGATGATAAAAATGTTGATTTTTGACAGACTGAGGTTCATGTTTCCTTAAAGGAAAGTGAGGAAAGGCGCCGATCTTCAATCTTCATCCAGTATTTGGATGCCAAATACTAAAATCATCCCAGAAACTCTTCATGCTACTATCATGGAAAGTTCAACTCTTTTACAAATTTTTTAAGACCAAATTAAACATAAAAAAGTAGCAGAAACATTAAAACAAGAAGATTAAAATAAACAAAACTATTTTGAATGAAACCAAATACTGAACCAATTGTACTGCAAAGAATGCAAATGATTGTTTGTTTCTATGTACATTATTGACTTACTGGCAAAACCCTGAAAACTTCAGGAAAGTTAAATACATATTAATTGCAATATGCACGATCAGCTGCTCCAGGTTAAAGATTGCTAAGAACTCTGACTTGCTTTCCTCTGCTGGTAAAATTGATAAGAGACTAATTAAAATGAGGATGATGAAAGCAGGATGCAGTGAGGCATGGCGGCTTCAGACGCAGAGAGGAGGTTGATGAACCTGAAAATGCTGGAATAGGAAGAGGACTGAAAAAAGGGAAAGTTTTAATTTACGGTTACGGTTAACAATGATTCAGGTAATGACTGGAAAAACCAGATCATGTGGTTGGAGGATTTCCTGTTAGACGTGCCTGTGATCCGTCTGGGTTCAGGAATCTAACCAGGACAGAAACATCGGGGCAGAGCCAGAATAATCCCAGAGATCTACCAGCAAGAGACCAAGAGAAACTCTCAAACGCTCAGGCTGAATATCTGATGGACATAAATGCATGAAGATCCAAGTTCTTTCATTTGCTTAAGAGGGACATTTTGAACAACATCAATGTAAATGCATGTTGCAGTCGCAGGTATTAGATGTGGAAAATCAATTGTTGGCCCCTTTCCACAGATAAAATGTTGAGAGCATATATACAGTAAACCTCTCTCAATAACATAAAGTAATTAAGAGACCTTATGTCATTATAGATAGAAAAAAGGGGGAGTACACTCAGAACCTTACAGAAAAAAAAACGTGTAAGTTTCCACATATTCAATTCAATTCAATTCTAATATTTTCCATATGTGGAGTTAAAAATGCCCCCCCACATTCACCCCCCCATCTATAATGACCTTAATACACTGTCCTTCTTACAAGCTGACATTTCTCAGTTTAGGAAATAGAATTAAAAAGAATCTCTTCATATGGTCATAATCACATCTTAAGACACACCGACATGCACCAAACCCAAAGTGTTTTGTTGGTATCATAACAGGATTTGACTCGTTTGCTACAGTCATTTTACCACTATAGTTTGTCAGAAACTAATATGGCTGCCGCGCGCGCAGTGCTCTGTTCTACATTTAACATTTTGATGTCACTTGTGACCAGCGGCAATGGTCAGGTTTTTAAATTTTAATATACCTTTTTCATCCCATTGGAAAATTAAATGGTGTTGTAACTCATAAAATGAAATTCAACTACTAAACGTTGTTTTTAATGATACATTGATTTTATTTGAAAGAGTCTTTCAAACACACCTTCAACCCTGACTGAGTTCAGGAACAATAACTTTTTTCTCTTTCAGGCATTTCTTCCGGTTGGTTCAGGAGAACCGTCGCCTTTAAATCTCTCAGCGCGTAAATAAAGAATCCAGAGGAAAAGTTCTGAAGGTCCGGTCCGGTTCTAAAGCCGTGACGCTGCTGCATTAGCAGTCAGCCGTTTCTCTGTCTAAGGAGGAGGAAAAATGTTACGCTGAGCTGGACTCTGAGGCAGTAACCATGGCAACCATAGATGGAGGGGCACGTGGGACAAACTACAAAAGGCAGACAGAGTCTGTGCTCTCCAAATGTAATTATAAAAAGGGTAAAAGGACAAAGCTGTCAGACACTCAGAGTTGGGAGTGATGTAGAATATCAATATGCTGGAAATAAACAATAATTTACATGTTGAAACTTAAAGAGCCTCCAAAATGAAAAGGAATTAATATTTAAATAAATTGTGACTGATATTCCAGTCCTACATTAGTTTGTGTATTTAGATGTTTTGTTGAAGTCATATATAACGGTAAATTGTTGGGATAAAACAGATTAAATTAAGAATAAAATATTTACTCTCACTTTGCTCATTCGTTCAGCATTTCTCCGTCCTCATTTCTCTCTTCTGCTGCAGAGAATCCGCCTACAGATCAGGAGATTCTGGTTGTTTTGTTTTGGGAAATGATCCCACTAAGATCTGCAGTGCAGGCTGGACGAATGATCAGAGAACCAACGGCGGCTGCCGTGCTCTTCGCCTCAATCCGTGTGATTACATCTGGCCTTTGTGAGGTCTGACCTGCGGACGGAAACGATGGCCGCTGATGGCCTGAAATGGCAAATATAGATTCAATCTGCTGCTGAATGAAAACCCAGACTATTTTCTGCTGTGGTGATTAGATTCAATCAAAGGCAGGAGAGAGACGCAGAAAATATGGTGGAAGTCAAGATGTAAATACTCAATAATAATTCATAACCTGAAAGAAAAGGATTTAAATAGTGCGATAAATGGAAGGAGGTAAAATTTTGATAGCTGCACTTATCTTTCTATATATTATGTATTTTTATCTAAACAATTTTGAATAAACAGAAATTTCAGTTCATTTTACTGCAACCTGAATGCGACTGAAGGAAACCAGAACTACTACAGTTTATTTTACGATGGTTTAATAGTGCATCATTTATCAGACTTTATGTTCCTGTCGCTGCAAACTTCACAAAGCAAAAGTACAGATTTTTATTCCTTCTGCTGGGATCATGAGAGCCGATTAAACATTTCATATTTAATTAATTAAAAACTGAAATTATGTCCTTGAATTAATACCATTTTTGCCTTCTAACAATCTCTGAATATATCAGACAGCATTCAGATGTTTTCTCTCCTGGACGTCATCCGTTAAAGAATCAGAGAATTTAAAAGGAAACTGATAAAAACACCAGTAGAAATCTAGAATGTCAGATTATTTTTCACCTTTTTGGCCTCGCCGTTGTCTGCGCCGACATAGGCGGGCTTCCTGCGGACGTAGAACAGCATGTCGTCCTGCCGCGGCGCCCACTTCTCCATGAAGTAGGTGGAAAACATCCAGGTCCAGAAAACGATGCGGTCATCTTTAAAACAGCCTGGAGACACAAAATGGACGTCAGGAGATGGACGGCTAGTATAAAACGACAAGTTTTATCACCTAAAAGAGTCATTTTATCCCCAGGATAGGTTTTTTGAAATATTTAAGCCATTATTATTTACCAAGAACCTGTTGATGCTTTTATTTTGAAAAATAGCTGGGCATCAATAGATGTAAGGTTAAAGGCGTCAGAGATAACAGCCATGTTTTGTGTTTCAGACGATGACCATCTGCCCTTCATCGCCACAGGATGCTCATCACCTTTCAGAGGCACCTGTCTGGTTACCCGGCAACAGTTGCTAGGAGGCAGGAGGTTGATAAGACGTTAACGGTGCTTATCACTAAACCTGATCAGAGACACAAATTTGTACTTTTATAAAAGAAAATATGACTAGTTGGGAAAAAAGGGGGAAAGAATCTGGTTTTCTTCACAGCAAAAGCTTTAAAGTGATTTTTTTTTTGCTTTGAGTTTCAATCAATACAAACAAATTTAAAGGAGTTTTATTAGAAATGAAACCCATAAAGTTTAACACGTTCAGTAAAATATGTACAGAGTGGACAGAAATCAGGATCTTCTACCAGAAAATGATGTAACATTTAATATAAACAAATGTTCTTAATAAAGTAAACATATGTGAGATAAGTTTTCTCTTTGTTAAGTGACAATGTTCTCATCTTGCTTGTGTGATTTTAGTCATTTTAAGCTGAAGTAAACTTGGACGTGTCCTAATTTATTCCTCACCCAAAATTGCATGTTTTAACTTCCATTTTATAGTTTGTACTTTTTATTAAATTATTTTGTATTATGCAGTATTGTTACTGCATAAACTGATTAATTGCCTGCATGTGAAAAAAATTACAGAACAGAAAAAGGAAAAAAAATAAAGAAAAATGAAAAAAGGATGAAAGAAAACAAATGCAAGAGAATTACATGAGGAACTGTTAAACCGACTGTAGTTTCCTCACAACGCCTGGAAAACCTCTAGAGGGCGCCACCATGGTCAGATGTCTGATCTGGACTCCTGTTGCTCCAGAAAAGCAGTGAAGACGATCCAGATCTCATAACCACAGATGAAGCTTTGCTGTTCTTATTCCCAGAAACATAATCTAGATTACGATCACAATTTACTGATCCAATCCATAATCAAAGCTCCTTATTGTGAAAACTGAACCGATCAAACCCTGATCCAATCACAGCTGAGCTTTAGTTTTTAATTTGAAATCAAACAGTAGAATGATGAGTAGAGCCAAACGGTGGCGCGTCGGGATTAATCTCATTATCTACGACGACGTGATCGGGTCACCAAGAGCTGCTGCTGAACCAGACAGGAAGAACCAGAGGATCAGGAAGGCGGCGCCGTGGCAACCGCAGGAAGTCATTAACTCAAGGTCACAACATTAGTCCAGATCTCATAGTTGAGACCTTCATGAAGCTCAAACCCGTTTCATTTTGGTTCTCCAGTCAGGTTTGAACAGAAGTTTGGAACTGAAAGTAAAGTCAGACCAAAGATGTGATGAAGGTTTGGGTTTCGTCTGAGCGCCGCTCTATTTATAGCTGCTGATCCTGTTTTAAAAATACATCAGCTGTGATGAAACCAGGCGCAGCGTCACACGGCCAGGAAAGTGATCTGAATCCTCCAAAAACTACAGGGTCTTATGGATCATCGATAAAATCTGTTTTCATACCAGATCAGATTTTTATTTTTTTTCCTCTCTTACTTTTCTGAGAAAGAAATTACAAGTGACAGAAAATTACTTTCATTCCAATCAAACTTAATAATTTAACAATTGAATATATGCTTAATATATTTGTTTAATTACAAGCAGGCAATCATAATATTAGCAGAAAAAAAGCCACAATTTTACCAGAAGGACATTATAAAAACATTTGAATGAAAAAAACTTCTAGAGTCATGAGGATCTGATATGAGCTGCTCAGTTTGTGATTCTTTCTTTAAACAGTCATTTAAAACTCCTGCTACTGATAATTTCATTCATGTGTAAAAAGTTTAAATATGTGCTCATCTGTAAAACCAATACAAAAGTGTAGCTTCACAAGATGCTCAATGTGCCTCATTTTATTTGATTGTTTTTGTGTTGGAGTTCTCATAAAATTATTAATTCAGTCTTCTAATATTATCACTTTATTCTGGTATTAATTAGACTGAAACTAAAGAAAAGCAGTGAAATAAAATTCCAGATTTTCCCAAAAATTTGACTAATTGATAAAATTGATTTATCACCCTGTCCTGGTGACCACTAGAGCGCCAGTTACTGGAACCAGTGACCTAACCATTAGTCTCCCATATTGTCTCTGTAGACAAGGAAAGTCGAAGTGTGTATCACTTGACCTCCCTGACTGATGCGTGTGACCCGTTTGTCATGTGACGGACCCTCAGTGTTCATCTTGTGCTCTCTGACACGCTGCCGTTTCCAAAGCAGATCAGTTTCTCTCTGCAGAAACATTTAAATTAGCAGCAATGAATCCACATTCCCAGTCTGTCCGTTTGGCTCAAACCTGCTGCTCCTGTTCGTTTGTGTGATGTGACCCAGAAACTTGATGGCGGACGACCCGGTTCCTAAAACCGGCTGGAGGAAACGCCAGGCGAGGCAGAGCTGAAGGTTTCTGAGGAATCTTCAAGGTTTTCCTGAAACATTTCTTGATTCCTGCAGCTAAATCGCAGCAAAACCAGATGAAAGGAGCTGAGAAACAGCTGCAGGTTTTAGTGGAGCTCAGATGTTTGTTGCAAAACGCTGAAACATAAAATGCAGATTTATGTCTGCATTTTAAAAAAAGAGAATTGTTTTAAGTCAGTCCAGCTGTTTTTCTGTATCAGATTGATACTAAACACCAGATATCCATCGGAAGTGAAAAAGTGGATCTGTGCATCCCGGGTTTTGAAGTCGCTCCAGACATGAAGCACAAACAGGAAACAGATAATCAACTTCCTGCTGGGGTCAAACCTGCCCCAACGTGAACCAGCTGTGACACAGAAAACATTAACATTTCTGCAGAAGCTCAGTCAGTCTGACTCTCTGTGCTGGTTAAATATTCAGCAGGATTTATTACTCGAGTCGCAGAGCGATCAGCTATTTTTACTGCAGAGAAGCAGACGAAAGAGAGTCTGATGTGATTTATTCCCTCCGTCAGGGAACAACAAGCTGACGTCAGTATTTATATGTGAGGGTTTATAAAAAGCCCAACCATTGACAGGCAGCTCTACGTTTCTGCTTCAGGTTTCAACCAGTTGAAGGTGAAATTCAAAATGTGAGAAAATGCCAGAAAATTAAATGTGTAGTGAAAACATTAACAGTGGAAGTTAGTAAAGTTAGTCTAATAACCCAACAGTACTTTGTCTTTACCTTCTTGTTCTGGTAATCAGATCCAGGATCACCAACCTGACTCCACAGGCAGCTTTAACTAAATATTGATTACATATCTGAGACTTCTTGATCAGTTATTGATTCTTTACTATTAAACATGGAAGCTTAGAAAAAAAACAGATGTAGATAAAGTCTTTAACTTTTCTATATTTTATCACATTAAAAGCCTCAAACTTCAGTATTTTAAATCAACGTTGAGAGATGCTGAAGTAACATCACTGCACTGATTGGTCACCTTCTGTTTTAAATGTTTTTCAATCAGTCTCCTGAAAATAAATTAAGGAATATTGGTGATTGGAAACTAAAGAGTAAAATTATTCCTGGCTATGAACATGATAGTTGTGACTGTGTTGTCATTGTGTGAAGTGAATAAAGACCGGAGTCACTGTTGGTAATTTGCTTTAAGCGTGCTGAGTCAGCAGCCTGCGGAAGAGCATCAGAGGACAGAGACCAGCTGCTCACTTCCTCCAGTACTAAAGTTCTGCTTTTAAAGCTCCAACTACAATACTTTAACTAGCCCACTCCACATTCACTCCCCTATAAATTATAACTCCACTTTCTAGCCAGAATGGAGCCTAAATAAATCGATTTACTTTTGATCAAGCCGAACGTTTCCCAGCCCAGAAAATGAAATTAACATTTTTTTTCCACCTTCAGTGAGATGACGGTTTTTATTTTAGTAGGTTTTAGAGATGGATGGAGGCATCTGGTCTTCATGCTGCGACTTGGCTTGAGACAAAACAAACATCTTGATTTGGGAAGTATTTCATCGTTTTTGTTTTTTTAAATCAGGCTACGATCGATTAAATGAAGCCAAAATGAATACAGGTTGTTTCTTAGTATCTTACATTAAAACTAACAACATTAAAACCAAGAGAAACTAAACTGGCTTCAATGATTGGCAGCAATCATCTAGTTTCCTCTGGTGGGCGGAGCTTAAAACGCTTAGTTACAGCACAGCAGAGAGGGTCGGGTTATTATCACGTCATTTATAACTTACCCACACTGCGATGAGGTTCTAAGGATATCGTGCTCCAACTCTATGGTGATATTTAAACATTTATCAGTAAAAGTATTGAATGCCTGTTTGTTTGAAAGGTTTTTTTAAATAATTTCTATTTTTACAAACACTTTACTCTTAAACTATGCTGGCCCATTTACTGAAAATGATTGATTAAAAGAAACCCAAACATTAAAAATGTTTAAACTCCCTTTTCTGCAACAGGTCTGAGAATTTTCCAAATTTATATTCTTAGACTTTTCAACTGCACCGTTTAAATCATTTGTTTTTTTAACTACTTTCAGAGACAAAAAAAAAGACTAATTTTCATATCTACGGTTTATGGTGGAGCAAAAATGGCAGCTTGTTCAAAAATTCTCAATACTTTGTAAAAGTTAAAATACTGCTGGGCAAAGAATCGAGCTCATGAATTTATGGAGGGATTCAGCAGCTGGAAGTGTTTCTCCTGCAGCTGCGGCGCGGCGAGCTGTGATGAAGTCATTGCTTTTCAAACAGAGCTCTATTGATTTATGCATCACAACAAACGAACAGCACCGACTGTTTGCTTCAGGGCCGATAAAACGGGGCAGAAACACCCAACAAACTGCACAGCCGACACTTCTCCATCAGCTGGGGAGTGTTTGTGTGAATTCAGGACGATTGGATCAATTCAGACTCTAACAGGACAGTTTAGCTGCTGCAAACAGTTTCCACTAACCTAAAAACACATACAGAGACTTTACACACATGTTCTTCATGAAGGTGGCCAATAATTAAAGCAGCAAATAAAAAGGTTTTTGTTATAAAAAACAGATTTTTAAATACAATCCTGGCTTTTAATGATGTTATTTTATTACTTCTGACAAAGCAAATATGCAGAAAATCAACAAAAACAGAAATCTGTTGGACTGATTTAACCAATCTTGTTTTGTCAAATAAGTTGTATTCCATCAGTACTGATAGATTTACTCTTTCATTTAGAAAGAAAACTAAAAAAAAAATTACTTTTTTGGAGCTGAATTGAAACCCACAGAGTCTGATTAATCCAAAATTAACTGAATTTGTTGTTAATAGTTATTTCTCCTGTTGCCTGCTGCTGTTTGAACTGATTCTTTCTTCAGAAATGTGGCCTTTGACCCTTTCAGCTTCTTCAGTCTGTGTGACGTCTCCCTAAAAACTTAGAGGAAGCCCAAACTTCCTCTAAAAGTTACAGCTATTTATTTCTCATCATTTTAACCATTACATTTGCCTCTTTCAATTATTAGATCATTAATTAACACACAAATAGAAAGATAATTTAACATTTAAACTGTGTTCATGTGTCATGAACCACCCAAAGACTTTTTCCTAAACTGTTAATACTACAATAAATCAGTAATGTATGTATTCAGAATCTCATTTTGGCTGAAAGCTTAAATTTAGTTTGTTAAAATAAATCTGGAGGTTTTTTTTAAATATACTCTTTAAGAGAAAACATTATATTAGAAAACTAATATTTAAAATGTTATTGAATAAACATCTGGTGTAGTAATAACTCTGCCTTATTTCATAGCTCTCTGTGTTTAGTGTTGAGTTCTCTAATCAAATTATGACACTGATCCCTGAGGTTTATTTGCAATATGGTTGCTAATACTGCAGAGCTAATTTCTGCCATTTTGCTCACAGGAACATCTCTTTATATATTTCTGTGTTACTGCTAATGACTCTATAAAATAGATTCATTCTGAAATTAAAAAAAAAAAACAACTTTTACTTTGTCTGCGATTACTACAGTGTCTCACTATAGTTTAAATCTGTAAAGCTTCCTCTTTTACCAAGGATCTGAAAACCAGCAGGGCAGAAGAACTCCAGCTACAAAACAAACAGGAACAAACCACAAGATTTTCCATCCAGACCAGTTTAAAACAGTTAGGTTCAATTTAAGTAAACTCAGCATCTGATCAGTGGATATTGTAGAATTCAAACAGCAAACTTTCAGTTCTACATTAACACATTTCATTTCAGGTTAGGATACATTGACATTTTAAGGAAGGATTTATTTTTAAAGGGAGTTTTTTTACTTCTCAGTTTGCACTCAGCTAAAACCCAAACAAAATTAGAAGATGAGAGAATACTGTAGTTTAAATGTAGGTAAAAACACATGGAAGCTTCTTCTCACTAGAAGTTGCTAACATTGCATTTGCCTTCAATACAAAAGCAAATTAGCATTTAATGGCATAATATGAAAAAACATAAATCTTTACGTCACTTAAAGTTCTCTTTCTTTGGGAAACGATCAGTTGTTCTGGGTTCCTGCATCTTGTTATTAGCCGAGATAAACTCTGGCTTGTTTTTATTCTGTTCAATGTAAGAAATTCAGTATTTGTGCTTTAATTAAAAAAAAACAACAACAAAAAACAAAAAAAAAACAAACCACATAATTCTGAACAGCTATTTTATCAAATTAACAAGTCACACCGCTGTTGTTGGTGGTCTGATACATGTTTTAAGCTATTCTACGCAGTTTTACATCAGCCTTACTTTACAGTATCTTGTTTTGTATACTTTAATAATAAATTTTACCTTTCGTTTGCCTGTTACTTTGCTGCACGTACAGAATATTCACACTGAGGGACAATAAAAGGATATCCTCACTTTTTAAACAAAATGGGGCCCATAGTTGAAGTCTCTTAAAACCATTGGTACGGTCCTGCATACAGTCTGAGGCGCAGAAAGTTGGAAACAAAGCTGGACAAATATAAATGAAGCAACAAACAGTGGCACATATAAAGCGATTAGAAGGTTTACGTGGACTCTGACTGGTTGCCCTATTCCAGAAATAAATCAGAATAAGTCGGATATAAAGTGGCAGACACGCAGCCATCAGCTCCCACAAATAGCGTCAGGTCCACGGACAATCAGACTCACCGAGTCCGCTGATCTCCTGTCGGCTGTTGAGTCGGTTCCTCTCGTCGGCGATGGCCTTCAGCATCTGCTGCAGGGAGCCGTCCAGCTCTCCGTTCTCCTCCTCCGCGGGCCCGACAGCTTTACACAAACCGGGAAAGGACGCCATCTCCGAGCTGGGACCATGACAGTCCGGGCTAAAAGCAGCCCACGGTACCGGTTCACGGCAGCTAACTAACGGCTACAAGGAGGACCAGAAAAAGGGGGACACCGGGATATCCCCCGGTTCTCCTTCAAATTTACTCCGGATTAGATTGTAATCTTGGCACCAAGAGGCCGCTGGAGGTCAGGACCGGTGCGCTGTGCTGCGGTGGCCGAGAACAACAGTAGACAGCTCGGTGTGCTGAGGGAGATCCTGCTACTTCTGTTGTACAGATCAGCTGGAAACACCCCTCGCACTTCCGGTAACATGAAGGCCTTAAAGAGACAGGGCAGCTAAAAGGCGCAGAAACGCAAACTGAACCAAGAGCACGCAGAAGTGTCGCAGACGATTCCGTTACTCCTTAAATCCAGGGACATTGAAGGTTGGGTCTGCCTGAATAAAATAAAAATAAGAAAACGAATTTGTACAAAATCCCTGAACGACTAAACGATGCAGATTAATAAATACTAAATGCTATAGAGGGAAAAGGACGTTTGAAAAGGTTAAAGTTATTTAAGAAAAATCTAAATTTTGTGGAAATAACAGAAAAGCAAATATAATTTGTGCAATTTTAATCTATGACTTTTTGAAATCAAAGTTCTGTGACAAAAAAAGTGTTTAAGAGCACAAAAAACAAATTAAAATGCAATGAATTAGAATTTAGAGACAAATTGATTAATGTTCTTCAGGCAAACTGTTACAAGAGAGAGAAATAATAGAATTTTTTAAAAGTGCCCGAAACCATAAGATTTGATTTAGACAGCACTTTTAATTATTGCAAACAATTAACACTAAAGATAAAAAAATATATACTTACCTCAACGAAAACAAACATATTTTGTTGTTAACTGTAATTCATTAATAGTTTCTAGCAATATTGGTCACCTGAGTTATCCAAGTGGCTCGTGTTTCCATCTCCAAAATGGCGGCCAAGTTGACGTACAACGGAGCCAAGTCAGCTGAAATGGGGCCAAAAATCATTTGGACTAAGTTAAGTCCTGTTTCACACTGTATTAGACTGACAGGGTAATTTTCTTTAGAAAATACACAGCAATAAGCAGTTAATTGAAGGGTCACATTCAAACAGCACCAAAGGTAAATTTAAGCTAACCGTTTTGATTCTCCAACCGTTGAAACAACGGCTAACACCCGTGAACCTGATGTGTCAGTTACATGGATCCTATTGACATACACCGTCGGTTGTGAACGTAGTCAGAATCTGACCATTGACAATATTCAACGTTACACCACATCAAGCTCCGCCCTCCTGAACTGCACCTCTCCGAAGGCTCAAATGTCCCGGTTTAAACAAGCGCACCCCTAATTTTCCAGACAAAAGATGACGTCATTTGTAACGGTCTCTGGACACTGGCGAGGAGAAAAAAACCTGGACTATACATGGATTATGTATGTATTATCAAGGCAATTTGTAGACAATTTTCCTCACTGAAACATGCAAGTTAAAGCGAAATATAGGACTGAAAATGTACAAATATGTATACAAAATAGAATTTATATTTCATCTAGGTGAATAAAATATGGTTACAGGTAGATTTGACTTTGTAATGAACAGCCAGCTCCTAAATGGAAAATTTAACCTTCATTTATGTGTTAAAGATACTTTTTGAAATTCTGATGTTTACTCTGACAAAAATGTCCGACAGAAAATATCCTGCTTTTTATCCCACTGTACGTTTATATATTTATGAAGGTAGTTAACAGTTTGCAATAGAAAAACTAGGCAATGGTGACACCAGGTCTTAATAAATCACAAAATATTTTTCTTAGTGATTAGCCACTTAATTTATTCAAGCTGGAGAAACATGGAATAATCCTTTCAATCTTGACTTCTGATAGAGGAGATTGATTTTACAAAACAAACAGAATACATTTTTATAAATCCCACAATAAACTGGCAAATGATCCATTGTGTGGTTTGTTCAATTTAAATTAATTTTATTAGAAGACAGTGTAAGTAAAAATATTTGGACTGATCTATTTTACTAGAGCTGCTAAGCCTCACACCTCTGAGCTGAATACTTAAAGGAAAAGTATTACCACAAGAAAACCTGAACACAAAACAGTTTTTAGCTTTCAATGATGAAAATATTTCCTTTAGATAAATCTGCCACAAAAAAAACGTTTGATTCTGTTTAAGAAGTTTGACTAAGCAGCAGCCCCACCTTAGCTTGTGTTTCTGAGACCTGCTCTCTCACTCATTTAGAGGAAGCATAAAGGCTGGAGAACATCAAGTAGATTAGTTTTCAATGTTATTAATTTTTTTAGACATATAGAGATTCATATCGTCGTAGTGGAAACATTCAGATCTTTGAGATCTGAAATCCATTTTAAAGTATTTTCAGTCACATCTTTGGAGCTTCAGAACCAAACAGATTTTAATAAACTGTTTTGTTGTGTTTTTATTGTTCAGATCTGGAATCGACACTCAGATGAATCCTCTCCGGATGTTTGCCGCTCCTCCTCCTGGTCTGCGGAAATCCAAACGGGGTCGTCCTGGATGTCCTGAGGGGATATCCACGAGCGGGCCGATGGGGTCGTAGCGAGGTCGCAGAAGGTTGCGTGGGAGGTTCGGTCGCTGGTCGTAGTCGCCCCCGATGATCCCTGGCAGCGGAGGGAAGAGGGGACGGGGCACCGTGGTGATGATGTCACGTATGGGGAAGGGCGGCAGGGAGTAGGGACGAATGTGATGTTGTAAGTCTAAGCAGGCTTTGTAGGACTTTTTGTAAAGCTGTAAGAAAAAAAAATGGAACAGAGAATTCATCAAGAATCCGACAGCAACATCTGATTATTTATCAGTGGTGAATTGACTCTAACATAACAAAATTATACTTTAAATAAACATCTTATGTTACAAGATAACTTTAAAAGGAAGGGCATTAACAAAAAATGGATCAACAAAAAACTGTTCAATTTATTTCAGCCTAACTTGCCAAATATGAATATTAATATTGTAGAGCTGTTGTAAAAGAATATTTTAGTAATCGAGAACTCTATAGGATATTTTTACGATTAATCCTCTCTCCTCCTCCAACGGCAGAAAAGTTGTCGTACCCCAACCAAGCATCATGCAACACAATGTAATAAAGCTCATTTGTCCCCCAAAACCTAAAAAACGGCAAACAATTCAACGTCATGCTGCCAGTGCTGAGCAGCAACTCACAGGGGGACGTGACAGCGCTGCCCACCACTGATAATGACCCGGGCAGAACACCATGCACTAAATTATAAAACATAATTTAGCGAAGCTTCGAGGCAGGTAAACTTTCTTAGAAAAATTTTAATAATCAAGGTACCTGAATCATTCGAGGAATTGTTACAGCCCATAATATTATAGTTAGTTTTTTATGAGATTGATTTTATTTCTGAGCCATTTCTTATTTTAAAGTGTTGATTTTATTTTCCACCCTTTTGGAAAGCTATTTATTACATTGCTTTAATTTTTAAAGTTATGTACATAAAATAAATGCTTAATGTTATAAGAGATTTGGACA
Organism: Gambusia affinis; assembly: GCF_019740435.1. Classification (NCBI taxonomy): domain Eukaryota; kingdom Metazoa; phylum Chordata; class Actinopteri; order Cyprinodontiformes; family Poeciliidae; genus Gambusia; species Gambusia affinis. The sequence continues at coordinate 16,926,545 of NC_057890.1, forward strand.
AAAAGATAATTTTACAAGCTCCCAGCACAAATGTTCATTTCAGGAATTAAGCAGGCGTGAGAAAAATGTTTTCTGCAAACTTTCTCACCTGTTTCCAGTCTGTCTCTCTGGGTAGCTCTGTATCTGGACCTTAAGAAAATGGAAAGAAAAAGTTAGAATCAGATAAATTGAATTGCAAAAATCATTTCAGCTAACTCAAGAGTTAGCTTAGCTAATCGTCACAGCAAGAAGATTTCTTCACCTGAACAAACTGAAGTTTTATTCTGAACTAAAGGGAAGAAATAAAAACTACAGTTTCAGTTTAGACTTCTGGTTCTGACGTCTTACTAGAGAAGTCCAGGAGGTACAGATGTTTCCAGAGGGTGGAGTCAGATGCGGCGGCGTTGAAGTGCCAGCTGGTGGCCGACAGTCTGACCAGGGAGCGGACGTCCAGCAGGCGGAGGACCCGGAGCAGCAGCTCAGGAGGGAGAGCCTGCAGACCGAACGCCACCGGCAGCGCCATCGCTGGGAAAACACACCGTCACTTTCTATCACCACACCTCCAGGCTGTGCAGAGTTCAGCTTTGCTTACCTTGTCTTGCAGCAGCGATCAGCGGGTACGCCAGCTGGTCTTTGAAGATTCGGGAAAGTTTCTTCAGATTCTTGAAGGCCGTGGCTGCATTTCCTCCTGAATAAAAACAGGAAAGGTCAAGCAGGGACAGCTGAGATGTTCTAATATATAACTGAACAAACTGTCATTCAAACTCTAGTATTGGCTCATTTTATTAGTTCCTCTGTTGTTTGGTCCAATACATCACTAAGCAATATTAAAAATGACCACTGGTGTAAAATAAAGCAGAACTAAAATGTGGTGTTAGGACAAATGTTACTAAAATGCACAAATTTTCTAAATATTATTACAGTAAAAACTAGAGATGCATCAATCCGTGTTTTTCACTTCCCAAACCGACACCTGAGGTTTAGTATGGGCCGTTATGATCAGGCACAGAAAACCAGCCGATATGATTTAAAATGTTCCTTTTTTTTTTTTAAACACAGACATAAATGAACTGAGTTACAAATTTATCTGGTAATTCTGCTCCAATGCAGCACATTTACATAAAGAAACTGACAAAAACAATGTAACATAAACTGTGAAAAACATTTCAAATGGTTCAGAAAGTGCAATTAGTATTTCTCAAAATAATGTAAAATAAATAATAAAGCATGACGTTGGTTTTTTTTTTTTGTAAATGTAGTCTGTTTTGTTATGTAATCTGAGCCCAGCATGCTGCTAATGCTAATGGGAATCAGAACCTCGGCCGTACCTGGCCAATCTTGAGACACGTAGCTGGACGTCTTCAGCAGCAGCTTCTGAGCCGTGTTGATGGTTTCAGGAACCTTCAGAACTGCTGCAAAGAACAAGCAGAAGATAAAACAAAACGGGTTGGGCAGATTTCAGGTCAAATGTTTATGATTCTAGACTAAAACCAAAAGCAAATGATCTGAGGCTGAATCAGCGAACAGGAGCAGAAGAGTGAAGTTACCATTAAGGACCAGCAGGGGGCCCATGCCTACAGCCACCACCGACACCAGACTGTTTTCACATAAAGGATGGGTGTACTGCAGCCTGTAGACTCCACCCGCAGACCTCCACCCTGCAGGCATCTCCCCAGGCTTCAGCTCGCTGCCCTGAACACAAAGCAGATCCAGCTGTGATCCAGCTGTGATCCACAGGAAGCAGAAGGACCAGCGTGTTCCACGGCCTCACCTGAGCGGAGAAGCCAGTCTCCAGCATGAGGAGATGCGCTGCCACCATAATGGCGTCGTTAGGGCTGCTGGTCTGGGCCGAGTGGTAGAGCAGCTCCAGGGAGAGAGGAGCCTCACCGTCCTCAGCCTCACTGCACAGCATGGGGTCCCAGACAGGGGGCGCTGCAGAACAGCTCTGCATTTTGCAGGCCTGCAGCGGTTGAGGGCTGCTGCTGCTGACCTGCAACAGAAACGGAACAAAACCGTCAAGTTGGATCCAAATAAAGTATTATTTACTAAATTAGGAAAATCATCTGAATTTGGATACTGAAGTGAGAGATGAGTCAGTCATTTTCAGAGCAGATGTTCTAGATATATGAAATAACCCGACACCCTGCAGCAGTGGAAACGCTTGTAGTTGTTGATTTTCAAATTGAGGTGAAAAAAAAAATCTTAGTAACTGATTAATCAATCAATCAATTATTTTGACAATTAATCAAATAATTGGAAAAAAATTAGCACATTGTGCAGATTTTTCATTGCACCTCTTATGCTTATTTTATACAGTATTAAATACATTTTAGCCTAAAATAAAATATCATAGCATTTGTTTAGTTTAGAATTGATTATTTGTAGCAAAGGATGCATCTCCAGCTAAAAAATAAATACTGCGGCTTAATTTCTGCCATTTATATATTGTTCTTTTAGCAAATGGCCAGTCTGTATATTGAAGTTAATGAATAACTAATTACTAAATTAGTTGACAATTATTACAAAAATTGATTCATCACGATTAATCTGAATAATCGTTTCAGCCTTAAATTCTAAACGGAAAATAAACCAAATTTAAGTTCAAAAGCTCTGTGCAGACAGTTTGCTGGAAGCCAAAATTGCTGATTCCAGAGCGTCACCTGAACGCTTCATGGACCAATCACTTTTATTTTCCCACAGTTTGCTGATGAAAACTGAGACGACGCTGGAGGTAGTGAGGGTTGTGAATGCAGATCTAGAAACTAAAATGAAACACTTTGGATGTCGTTTGAACTGTGACTCTACATCAAACTCATGAAAAGAGTTTGGATTATTCAGCCACAATTCCCCAGTTTACTCAATATAATCTCACCTGGCTCGTGGGGCCATTGGTATTCTCCTGACTGTTTGTTTCTGTGGAGCTTGTGGTCCTTTCTGAGGTTGCCATGGCAGCAGGTGGCGGCTGCGGCAGAAGGACACAGATCAGATCCCCAGAAACGATTCCATAGGATGACAGAGTCTGACCGGTTTCTGAGAGGAGCTCTGAGCCATTCAGAGACAAACTGAACTCTGTGTCGGTGCTGAGCAAAGACAGACACAAAGATCAAACTCAGCACACACGCCTTCATCTGTATGTGCCTTTCCAGGGAGAAAGGAAAATAAAGCCTGACCTGAGTCCATGATCGGACATCAACGTCTGCTTGATGAGATCTGAGAGTTCCTGCAGGGTGGGCTCCTCGCCTGGTAAATCCACCTTGCTGGTCTGCCGATTGATCCGAACCCGCAGCTTCATCCTGAGGACAGAAAACACGCATCACATTTAGCATGGACCCTGCTGCATCCGCTGCTAGCATCCAGTAGAGCTTTCTCATATGGGCAAAGTGGCAATGTTTGACAAGTAGTGCAATTTATTTAATGGCTAAACTCAGTTTTAGTTTAACTCTGATTAATAACAACACATTTTAATAGTACAAACAACAACAAAAAAGCAAACCAAATAAAGCAAGTAGCTTTGCAACATGAAGAGATGCAGACATGAGATTCAGTATTACTAACAGAAATTATCTGTAAATATAACTGTAAACTTCCAAAGTGAAACATTTTAATTCAATCTGGAAACTGTCAGGAAGCCAGAAGAGAAAAGCTGAGTCTGCATAAACTCATCATGCAAGTACGAATGTTTTCATTACACTTAGAGGTCAGATATACTAATAAATATTATAATATTCAGCAGGTCCCCTAATTCTATTTAAAATTATTTGATCAGCTTTAAACCAAGTTAGAACTAATCTTTTTATACCAACAGTCTGTTTAGGATATTCTGGACCCAAAACACCAACGATCTAAAAGAAATAAAACTGCTGAATTCATAAATTAGACTCTCGAAACAAAAGGAAGCTCCGAGAAGTTTGAGACAAACGTTATTTTCACTGTCAGGGAAAACTGTGTAACATTTTTATTATAGTCCTGAATTTTAACTGGTGGTCTGACTTATTTAATTTCTGATGCGTCACTCTCGTTTTGTTTTGCTCTTTTTCCACACATTTTGCTTCCCGTTAACAATGAACAACTTTGAATTTACAGAAAACGGTAACATACACTTATTCAATGACATTCACACAAAACAGATGTTGTTAAATTAATCGTAATACAAAACTGTTCTAGAAATTAGCTGGTTTTTGTTTCGTTTCTGGAAGTTAGCAACGTTTTATCCATGTCGCTACGTAACAACAGTTAAGACTTTTATCTAACCTTGTTAGTTGACTGGTTGGTTAATTAAACCACCCGTTTGCATCCAGACTGCAGCATAAGGTCAAAGATAACCAGAAAAACACACATTAATCGCTAACGGGCAAATTTTCGGTAGATTTCATCTCGTTTCTTTGGTGACAAACATTACCGGAAATCCCGCTTAAAGAAGCTTCCGTCTTGGATTTTCAAGATAAAAGTCAAAAGTCAAAACTGCTTTAGGAAATATCGTAGAATTCAAGTATTTTATTTTATTTGAATAAAAATGTTCTAATTAAAAGATGTTTGAATTTAATTGTAATATTTTTGTCATTTTTTATAGGTTACAGGTTATTGATTCTTCCTCAGCGTCTGGAGCAATAGTTTTCTCTGAGAAAGATTAGGGTCCCATAAACCAGCAATTTTCCGGAGAGGAAAAGTAATGTTTAAAATTAGTGGACAATAAGGCATGCTGGATAATGACTCCATCAAAGTAACATTTAATTTGTGGTAAATGCGTTTTTCATAGAATTCTATGACTAAAAAAAAACATAAAACGTAGTCTTACCCTAATAACGCAACCTCTAGTTCCAGAGGCATCATAGTCATAATAATACAACTGTATACATTTTTAAACAGCTTTAACTTTGTCATGCCAGGGAAATTAGAGTCACAATTTGCTAAAATATTTTTATAATGCTGTTTAATGACACAAAGAAGTTTGTTTTGTCTACATAAAAACTGGCATCGTGTTAAAGAAGAAACAAGTTTCCAGGCAAATAACGGGATATTCTGAATGTCTTTAGTTGCTTTAGAACTGTAAACTTCATATTATTGCAAATTAGTGATTAAATCCTCTAATGTCACAGTAAGGAGATATTTAGCCAAACACAAGTGAGTTACCATCCCAGCATGTGTTGACGAGTTTTATTTATTTGATTTTGTGCCCATTTTAAAACTCTAGGCATCACTGAAATTCATGTAGATTAATGAGGCTAATTACACTGAATGCTGTTTATAACGCTTGTTTACATGATCAATTTTAAAACATCTCAGAAGATGTTTACATCTTAGTAAGAAGTCATTTTTTTATAGGTTATAGGTTATTGATTCTTCCTCAGCGTCTGAATCCCTTCCAGCCCCCCCAAAAAAACATCTACAAAGATTACAAGAAATAAAATGATCTGAACATCCAGAACACACCAGCCTGATACTACCAAGTTTGTGCAGTAGAATTATAACAATTTTAAATAGGTTGGTGTATTGCTATGATTAGGTTATTAATATTTTAATTCGTCATTGTTCTGATCAATTGCCATCAAATTTATGTTAAAATATGAGACTTTATTAATAAACTACAGACAAAATCCCAAAGCTTTGCTGAATTAGAAGAAACAGATGGAACCTGTAACATGTACATCAAGTAAAACATAATTTAGGGAAGTGAAAAAGAGATTAAATCACAAAAACTGCTTTGGTGAACTTCTTCATCGAGAAGAGCTTACATTGTACTCAAAAATCACCAGTTTTCATAAAAAATGTAATGAAACAAGCAATCTGTTCCAGCAGACACATTAAAAAAACGAATCCTTATTTGTGTGTTTATTTCCGGCAAATAAATCCCTTTTAATTACAAATCAAATCGCACAATTACAATTATTTTTCTGTTCTTTTATTTTCACATGCCTCTGCTAACGGAGGCATCCTAAATATACTCCATACAAACTTATTTTAGTTGTTTAGTAGAGTGAAATGTAGAAAAAACTCCCCACCAGCTGTAGTAAATCATCGCGTATCTAAGAGGTTTGAAGGTTCCTGGGTAAAAAAAAGAAAACAAATATGACCCTAGTCTAGAGATAAATCAGTTCTCTTTCTGTTACAGTAACATTTATGACAAAAAATATAAAGTTGGCAAAGATTTAAGGCCTAAAACGTGACGAAGAAAACACAAATCGAGACACTTTTCAGGCGGCTGCAGACTGGCCGACTGAGTTGTCTCTTCACGGTTCTCATGGATGTTATAACTTCCGTCTCGCGCTCGAGACTTCATCATTTACTGAGAATCATGGCAGAAGTAGCTCCAGCACCCGTACCGGCTAAAGCTCCGGCTAAAGCCCCGAAGAAGAAGACCGGTACCAAGGCTAAAAAAGATGGACCCAGCCTCGCTAAACTCATCGTGGCCGCCGTAGCCGAGTCCAAAGAGCGCAAGGGGATGTCTGTGGCGGCTCTCAAGAAGGTCCTGGCCGGGAAAGGCGTCGATGTGGTCAAAGCCAACAAGCGTATCAACACCGCCGTTACCAAGCTTGTAACGAAGGGAGCTCTTAGCCAAACTAAAGGGACAGGAGCATCCGGGTCCTTCAAGCTCGCTAAGAAGGAGCCCAAAGCCGCCAAACCGGCCAAGAAAGTGGTGAAGAAGAAGGCTCCCGCCAAGGCAAAGAAACCAGCCGCCAAGAAGGCCACAACACCCAAGAAACCCACCGCTAAGAAAGCAGCAGCCAAGAAATCTCCGAAGAAGGCAGTAGCTAAGAAATCTCCGAAGAAGGCAGCGGCCAAGAAAACTCCAAAAAAGGTGGTCAAGAAGAGCCCTAAAAAGCCCGCCGCCAAGAAGCCAAAGGCTGCTAAGAAGCCTGCAGCCAAGAAAACGGGAGCCAAAAAACCCGCAGCGAAGAAGGCCAAGAAGTAAAGAACTTTTCTCTTCCAATCCATTGCTTAAGGCACCAAAGGCTCTTTTCAGAGCCACCACTTCTACAATTAAGACATGACTTCCAACAAGCATCGAATCAATCACAGTTCATAAAATACTAGAAATAATTCAACTACGTCCAATTATAACCACATCAATACAATAAGTTTATTAACACTAGTGTAGAGGAGCCCAAAACGCTTCACACTACATTCAGTCACTCACCTGACTGATGCAGAAACATTCAGAATTAAACTTAATATGACTCTCCCTGTCAAACTTCAATGAGGTAGGTTTTCAGTAAAGATTTTATATTACATCTTTTTATTTTTTTTTTACCTTGTAAAAGGGACTTAAATGACTGAAATAAGCAATTTAGTGAGGATGTTTTCATTTATATTTAATATTGAAACTAAAATAGAAAGAATGCTGAGTATCTCGCATAAATGAAATAGAAGAAACAAGTGATTTCACTTTTAGATATGAATCAAAATCAGAATTACTGGTCATAATTGTATTAAAACAGGTTAATTTTACTGTACTAAAAGATAAAAGGCTTCATGATATAAAGCCGGTGTTGCGGTGAACCATAGACAAGTTCCTGAATTTAAAAACCAATATTTACTAGATATTGTAAGAATCTATTAATAGAAATTCCAGCCTTTACTTTTTTAAAACTCGTTAAAACACCTGCCCTTTTCTTCTCCCACCCCTAGAGGTTTGTCACAAGACTGTCGCGCTTTATTTTGAAATTTCAAATTCAACCAATAGCTGAGTCAGATTTGTTTCACTACGTCAGCAATGTGAACCAATCAGAAGTGCCCTCGCGCCGCCAGTCTCTTTATAAACCCCCGCTGCAGACCAGGGAATTCATCTCTTCACTTTAAAACGCGAAGAAACCTACTTACTGTAATGGCAAGAACCAAGCAGACCGCTCGTAAATCCACCGGAGGAAAAGCTCCCAGGAAGCAGCTGGCAACCAAAGCTGCCCGTAAGAGCGCTCCAGCCACCGGCGGAGTTAAGAAGCCTCACCGTTACAGGCCCGGTACCGTGGCTCTGAGAGAGATCCGCCGCTACCAGAAATCCACAGAGCTGCTGATCCGCAAGCTGCCCTTCCAGCGCCTGGTCAGGGAGATCGCTCAAGATTTCAAGACCGACCTGCGCTTCCAGAGCTCCGCCGTCATGGCTCTTCAGGAGGCCAGCGAGGCTTACCTGGTGGGTCTCTTCGAGGACACCAACCTGTGCGCCATTCACGCCAAGAGGGTCACCATCATGCCTAAAGACATCCAGCTGGCCCGTCGTATCCGCGGAGAACGTGCTTAAATCACATCAATATTAATTACACCCAACGGCTCTTTTAAGAGCCACCTACATTCATCTAAAGAGCGGTTCTTTTAATATTAAATCGGTATGAATCAATCATGATTGCACATTTTTAAATGTATATTAGAAAATAAATTTATAATACTTTGTTACTGATCTGTTCAACTTTCACATGACGCCTTGAATACAGAAATAATTGTTGGTTTCTTCAATACTTTATCTTGTAATAAGGAGTGTACTTAAATGACGGTTCTGTGATGTTTGATGTGACAGGGGTTACCACGCTCACCTTCATATATAATACAGTTATTGCTATGCATAAATTTACCTCATTCAAAATACCTGTAACTCATGCATATTTTTGATTTTTGAAATTGTGGAATGCCTTTGTTCAGATGGAGTGTTTTAATTATTTAAAAAACATCATTTAAAACACTCCTGATTTAATTATTTTCATGTTATAATTATAAAATACTGTCAGGCTAAAACGGAGTGTTTAAATATAAAAAGGACTACTTGCACTAAGTTGCATTTGTGTGGCCCTAAAAAGGGCCTTTGGGTTTTGATGGTAAACCGTAGGTTTACTTGGAGCTGGTGTACTTGGTGACCGCCTTGGTGCCCTCAGACACGGCGTGCTTGGCCAGCTCACCGGGCAGCAGGAGGCGCACGGCCGTCTGGATCTCCCTGGAGGTGATGGTGGAGCGCTTGTTGTAGTGAGCCAGACGGGAGGCCTCGGAGGCGATGCGCTCAAAGATGTCGTTAACGAACGAGTTCATGATGCTCATGGCCTTCGACGAGATGCCGGTATCGGGGTGGACCTGCTTCAGCACCTTGTAGACGTAGATGGCGTAGCTCTCCTTCCTGGTCCTTCTCCTCTTCTTGCCTCCTTTACCGGCCGTCTTGGTCACGGCTTTCTTGGAGCCCTTCTTAGGCGCAGACTTGGCGGGTTCAGGCATTCTGATGTGTTCCTGGGAAACAGCAACGAATGAGGAAGCAAGGGCAGACAGACCGGTATTATAGATTCTGCATGTAAATGTGAGTGCGCTGACGCCTGCCTCTGATTGGCTGAGCTCATCGGAAGGTTAGTGTGTCTGTGTGCTGTGAGCGCTCTCTAGAGTACTGCGTTGATGTTTCCCTTTATTTATGTTTTTTTTTAGATTTCAAGCAGAAATGATCAGTTATTGATATTTTTACATGTGAGAGACTATAAAAGTTTTTTATTGGTCACTTACTCTTAAATAAATCTTATGACACCTGAATAACATGTTGTCCATGACGTTTTACATAGATTTTTAGTGATTATTTAATTTTTTCCATCTTTTATTTTAGGAATGTCTGAGATTATGGCAGAGGTGGATATCTATTAATTATATTTACTCAGTCACATTTACTTGAGTATCTTTTAGGGAAAAAATAATTTACGAGCTACTTCACCACATAATAAACATATCATTACAATACTATAAAATACATTTTATACCTTAAAATGTATTTTATAACCTTAGCAAATAAGGTTTTCTTGGCCAGCCTTACTCAAGTAAATTATTCTTGGATACTCAGAGTTGAGGTAGGGCTTCATGTACTTGAAAATGAATGTTGAGTTGAACATCTGTGTAATAATACCCCGATTTATACATTATAAATGTATTTGGTATTATGCTATATAAATTCAGTACTTTTACCATTTCTAAAAATAAAACAATGAATATTGTCATATTGCACTAAAGTCTTTAGAAGCAGAGAATGAATATTAAAATTCAGGAAATATCTCTTTCAGAAGTGTGGGTGGCTCTGAAAAGAGCCGTTGGTTTGTAGTAAAGAGGTGGTAGATTTAACCGCCGAAGCCGTACAGAGTGCGGCCCTGCCTCTTGAGAGCGTATACCACATCCATGGCGGTCACGGTCTTCCTCTTGGCGTGCTCAGTATAGGTGACGGCATCACGGATGACGTTCTCCAGGAAAACCTTAAGCACACCGCGGGTCTCCTCGTAGATAAGACCGGAGATACGTTTGACTCCACCACGGCGAGCCAGGCGACGGATAGCGGGCTTAGTGATTCCCTGGATGTTATCACGGAGGACTTTACGGTGACGCTTAGCGCCTCCTTTTCCAAGTCCTTTACCTCCCTTTCCACGTCCACTCATTATGTTATCAGCAATAAATCAGCTTCAACTAACTGAAACTGAGAATAGCGTCTGTATTTAAACACACATCACGGACGTAAGTGAAGACAGGCACTCGCCAACTTTCAACTTCCGCCTTTAAGTCCACAAGCAGGACAGAAACCATTTCCGTTTATTGGACAATACTTCAAATTAAAGACATTGTTTTAACCGGTCATGGCAAGAATTAGTGTAATTAAAATTAATATAAATGAAGTTTGTTCGTTCAGGAACAAACACACGAACAAAGGTAGAAATTTGCAAATTTGCAGGTCCATTAAATGGATTCCTGGATTTTAGAAAAAAAATACACTTATTTACTTTGGATTTCCAATTGAAGGAATTTGTTGACCCAAATTACAGCCTGGGAGTATAGCTACCCTTTATGCCCTAAAGGCTTTCACATTACATTAACCTGTCCCGGTAAAGAATAATTCAGAACCCCACACTTCAAGTGATCCATTCGCTTGTTTTTTTTTTTTATACATGTTAATGCATCTGAACAAAAAACAAGTCTTTATTGGCTTGTCATTACTGTCTTCTACTTTAATAAACAGAAATTTTGCCTCCAGCCTTTACACATTTTTTATAAAGAATATCTGAAGCAAAATTCTCTTAAGGATTCATATTTATTTAATCAGACTTTAATTGTTAAACTATTAAAATTGTGACTTCACACTTAAAATACACCCAAAGTACTTTCAGAATTTTACTCTTCAGACAGATGTGTGTGGCTCTTAAAAGAGCCGTTGGGTTTGTAGTTTTGAAGCTGTAGAGGTTTACTTGGCCTTAGCTGCTTTCTCGGTCTTCTTGGGCAGCAGGACAGCTTGGATGTTAGGGAGAACACCACCCTGAGCGATGGTGACTCCGCCGAGCAGCTTGTTGAGCTCCTCGTCGTTGCGGACGGCCAGCTGCAGATGACGGGGGATGATCCTGGTCTTCTTGTTATCGCGGGCAGCGTTTCCAGCCAACTCCAGGATCTCAGCGGTCAGATATTCGAGCACCGCCGCCAGATAGACTGGAGCTCCGGCACCGACGCGCTCGGCGTAGTTTCCTTTCCTCAACAGCCTGTGAACACGGCCCACTGGGAACTGAAGCCCCGCACGGGATGAGCGGGTCTTAGCCTTAGCTCTGGCTTTGCCACCGGTCTTACCGCGTCCAGACATCTTGAATAGCTGACGTTGACTACGACTCTGACAAAAATCGAAACGATGACTTGTAGTGGCTCTCAGTACTTATACGTATCATCTATTCACTGATTGGTCAATATTTACGAGAAGGTCGGCCGTCCAATCAGAATAGATTTGTTTCCCCACTTACGTAATGACTTCCGCTCACCAGTGAATTGGGTTACAAAATAAAGCACCAAAGCATAATGACTTTATTTGCAGTATAATTCTTTATACTCCCCACAGGAACTAAGGGTTGTTTTTTTTACTTCAGCTGGATATATTTTCATAAAAAAAAAAAGAAAGAAATAAAACATATTTTTAATGATGATTTGTCAAACTTTAATTTCAGAAAATGCAGTTATTTGTCATAAGACAAAGGTGTAAATAAACATGTCAGTGCCCCACAAATTACTAAGAACTAATAAAAAACTAACTTATTAGTTTTTATTATGATTTTGTTACATTATACTAACAATATTTTTAATTTGGTTGTCCACTAGATGGTGCTGTATGCTTACTTACATGTACACAGGGACAGTTAGTAATAAAGCTAGTGGCTGACATATTTCAAAGTATAACTAGAGAAAATATTTTAGGGGGCTGCACAGTGGCGCAGTTGGTAGAGCTGTTGCCTTGCAAGCAAGACGGTCCTGGGTTCGATTCCTGGCCCGGGGTCTTTCTGCATGGAGTTTGCATGTCTCCCTGTGCATGGTGGGTTCTCTCCGGGTTCTCCGGCTTCCTCCCACAGTCCAAAAACATGACTGTCAGGTTAATTGGTTTCTCTAAATTCTCCCTAGGTGTGAGTGTGTGTGAATGGTTGTTTGTCTTGTATGTCTTTGTGTTGCCCTGCGACAGACTGGCGACCTGTTCAGGGTGTACCCCGCCTCTCGCCCGGGACGCAGCTGGAGATAGGCACCAGCGACCCTCCCGACCCCATTAGGGAAGAAGGGTGTATAGAAAATGGATGGATGGATGGATATTTTAGGGTCTTGAGCTAAGAAAATTAATAAATGAAACTGGATCTGTATTCTGTTGATTCTTTTTAAATCTGACACTTGTTATATAGAAATATTACTTGTAGTAAATTATGAACACTAATTACGTTAGTAGAGAAATATTTGTAGCTCTAAAAACATGCTCTGCGTTATACAAAACACACCTTTGTCCCTTTAATCACATATTATGGTTTATCATGGTCAGTCCCTGACAGGCAAACACTAATTAGACCCAGGAGGAGGGTCTTAGCACTCTCAATCAGTCTCATGTACATGCTGCTCAATGTGTTGCTACTGGTGAAGCAATGACAGCTCTGTTAGCTGCATCAAAGCAGGGGGTGGGCAGCGCTGCACATTCTGTAATTGACAGCGCTAAGACTTGCCTCCTGACTCTGAATGGTTGGTTCTAGATAGCACTGAGCAACGGTAGAAAGCAGAGCAGCTCCACTTTTTCTACACATTATCTGCCTCTAAACATACTGTCACATCATGGTGACAGTTTCAACAAATATGTAAAAAATATAGGTATTAAACTTTTTATAAAATATACATACTGCAGCTTTAACTTCAACAATCCTTTTTGGCCAATTTCAGAAATACCCACTAAATGGCAACAAGTGACTGTCAATCATTTCAGTACTGGACTGACGAAGGACAATGGCTCTCAAACGGCTGTAGAGAGCACAACTGGATGTTCAAAAAATATTTAGGTGAAATCTTTTCCTCTTCCTCTGCTTTGACTGAAATCAAGCTTCTCACTGAAATAAATGAGCAAAAAGATTCAGTTCAGTGTTATGTCATTTAAGTTTGATCCAGTGCTGACAATTTACTTTTGATTTGATTTGTTGTTTGTGAAGTATAGTCATTGGTAGCACAGCTCTGTGATTTACAAATTTTATTTTTCCTCTGATGCATTACTTGTTGAGAGTAATATCTTAGTATACCAGAAGTTAGCCGGATGCTGTTATGTTCAGATTCCTGAAGAGGTGTAGGCTACCTTAATGCTGAAAATAAAATCGATCTGAAATCATTGCTGAAACCATTCAGCAATGATGAAAATGAATCTATCAGATCTAAATGGTAATAATTGGGGATCCATTCTGCAGATGGATTAGCAGAAATGTTTCCTTTCTGGTAACCATTAATCTGTTCCATAACAGTGTTCTATAACAGTTATTCACCGACAGCTTCCATGTGTTTGCTGCCAGAGAAATCCTCCCCCCTTACCCTTCATCAAATCGCACCACCTCAACATTTTCACCATTATTTTGCTTAAATATGTCTGCTAACGAAAACACAACATGTATAGTCTATGCAAACCGATTTTAAATGTTTTAGGAGACGAAATGTGTAAAAAAAACGCCGCTCAGCGCACAAAATCACAGCGTATGTGACAGGTCTGAAGGGTGCTGGGAAAAAATACAAAGTTCTGGAAACCAAACACAACGTTAGTACATAGAGAGGAGGTTTTTGCTTCTGTTAGAGCAAAATGTAAGTTATAACACCTTAATTTAGTTAGGATTTTAAGCGTAAAATGAAGCCGAGAAAACACAAGTGTTGGCCATGTTTGAGGCAGCAGCGTGGCGGCGGGCTGAGTTGTCTCTTCACGGTTCTCACGTCCGTTATAAGTCCCGCCTGTCGCTCTAAGTTTGACACAAGAAAGATCGACTCGGAAACATGGCAGAAATAGCACCAGCGCCAATCAGAACCTCGGTAAACTCGGCAAACTCGGCTAACATTCCGATGAAGAAGTCCACTTCTCGGATCAAGAAGGATGGACCCAGCATCTCCAAACTCATCGTGAACGCAGTGGCCGACTCCAATGAACGTAAAGGGGTTTCTCTGGCGGCCCTCAAGAAACTCCTGGCCAGGAATGGCGTCGATGTGACCAAGTCCAACAAGCGCATCAACAGCACTATTACCAAGCTAGTGACAAGTGGAAGCCTGAGCCGGACTAGAGGGACTGGAGCATCCGGGTCCTTCAAGATACCTAAAGATAAGGATAAGGCTAAGAAGAAGCCCAAAACCGCAAAACAAGCGAAAAAGGCAACTCCGAAGAAGAAGGCTCCCGCCAAGGCAAAGAGACCAGCCTCCAAGAAGTCACCGAAAAAGTCACCGGCGAAGAAACCAGCCAGGAAGTCTCCGAAGAAGGGACCGGCAAGGAAACCAGCCAAAAGGGTAAAAGGGAGCCCTAAAAGGAGCACCAAAAAGAGCCCCAAAAAGAGTCCCAAAAAGGCCACAGCTAGGAGGCCGAAGCCGGCTAAGAGACCGGCAGCTAAAAAAGGCCCGGCAAAAAAGCGCCCAACTAAAAGGGCCAGGAGGAGCTACTGGTAAACACCTGCTTCACTCACTGCGCAAAGCACCAAAGGCTCTTTTAAGAGCCACCACTCCTTCAACTGAAGAGACGGTTCCTAACAAGCATATAATCAGTTACCTTAAAAATAGAATGTATTTTCTGACAGCGATTTATTAAATAAAAGAGTTTAAAACAATATTCTGGTTTGATAAGTAGTGAAATCAGGACGACATGCACCTGTTAGATTATCTCAGATCCTTTGTTGCCAACCAGTAATTGTTAAATTCCATCACATAATATTCTCATGACGACCGGAGATTAATCCATTTGAAAAATCTTATCGAAGGATTCTCAGTCATCAGCAGCCACTCTACTGCGCATGTCACATTCAGAATGCAGGCAAGAATATATTATTCTATTTACAGTGAGGCTAATTAAATAATTTCCAACTCGACGCCAGCGCAGGTCTTCACTCTGCGCAACTCCGTCACGCAGCTTTGCAGTATTTGCAGTTGCCAGGTTTTATTTTTAGCACATCGTCTCTGAACCTCACACTGCCTCTTGTTCAACCCGCTGCGTTTTGAAGGCTTGGTTTGTCAGCTGCCTTTATGGATTCAGCTACATATCAATTTTCACTCTAATTGTGACCAAATTAGAAAGAAATTATTTGCACGCTAAATATAAATTTAAATTGTATTAAATAAAAACGTATTTATTTATTTATTTTAAAGTGAGTTGCGCTTACTGCTCACCATGGATATGCTCGTCTTATTTAGAGGGACTCCACTGAGTGCATATTGTGAACAATTTGCTTTAATATTTGCTAGTAAGTAAAATTTTGGTCAATTTTTTCTCGTCATTTATCGACTCACCTGAATTTTATGTTTACTGCTCATTAAGACTCATCTCATTCACTAAATTTTATTTGGTAGAATAACTCATTTCATCACGTTGTCTGATAAACAGCTGGATAGCATACTAGCTAATATTAAATCCGCAAGATAAATGCGGGTAACCATGGGAACCAATGAGCGTTTAAAGGCTGACCGGCTCTTACAGTCCGGTTGCGATGTGCTTACAAAGAAATAATCCATCTTTATTAAACTACATTTACATTTTGGGTGTTCGACCCTTAAGAAGGGCAGTTAAGTGATTAAATCCATCAAAATATTTACATCCTCAAATATTTACGTACATTTTACATCTAGATGCCTCATTAATCAAAATGAGATACCACCCCCTGGTGGTAGATTTGAATCAGTCACATTAATCAAATGTAGCAAAACAGGAAACTGTTTTTCTTAAAACTAGGTTGTTGTTTTTTTTAAGTTAAAACAAATAAAAATAATGAATACAGATACAGAAACCTTAGACATTTACAGAATAAACTAACTAAATAAACTAAACTTAGTTTATTTGCAGAATAAACTAAGTAGCATATCAATCCTTGTTGATGCTAGACATATTCTGAATAATAAATCACTTAATATTCAATATGACTCTCTGATTTTGCCATATTTAACTTATTATTCAGAAGTGTGGGAAATTAGTTACAAAAGCTCTTTGCATCCACTAAGTATCCTACAGAATGAGCCTTTAGAATAATCCATAATGTTGGTTATTACGAGCACACAAAATCTAGAACTCTTAAATTTGAAGATCTGTTGGAATTTAAAATCGCTCTAATAAATTGCTACCTGAGTACATCCAGAGCATGTTTTAGGAAAGAGAATTGGGAATCTAACTTAAACTCAAACTTAAGGATTTGTAGTGCACACACAACAAGAAAGAGCTTTTGTTTTTCAATTCATGGGGTAAAATTACAGGAGTTCAATGAGGAGTTAAAGTCAAAATATAGTACAATTTAAAATGAAATATAAGGAGGTAATTTTCACAATGTATAGAAAGATGGGTGAGATATGGCACTAATGTGTAAATTAAGAATAATGTATGAGTGTGTGGGTATGGATATATGGATGCATATTTTTAGGCATGTAAACCCAGATAAGATGGAAAATTAATTAACTTATGTCATTTTCTATTTTTCTAATGAAGTTCCATCTAATAGGTATAAGTTTATGGTGTAAGTTTCTTGCTTCTACCTACGCCTTTTTGAGTATGTTGAGATTATTGAACAAAAATATCTTTTCCGGGCGTGCTGTGGTCGCGGGTTCGATTCCCGGACACGGCAATATTTGGCGCATGTCCTTCTGTCCTTTCAGCCTACTTTCATATAAGGGACCCTAGAGCCCACAAAAGACCCCCTGGAGGGGAGAAAGAAAAAGTCTTTCCATTCGTTTTTCATGTGTGATCTAATACATCCATCATGTTTAAAATAAATACAATCAGCACTACACAACAATAAAAGTATTATTTATAATTCAACATAAGAATTGTTTTTTTCTAAATTTAATAACCTTCTAAACTATACAGAAAAAAGGAAAGATGTTTAAAAGCGATAAAATATATTTCTGCGAAATATAGATCATAATCTGAAAGTCACATTAAAATCAAAACTAAAATGTCAAATTTTAATTCAGCAGAAAACATTCAAACCAAACAGTTTGAATTGGTTAAATTAAATTTTTTCTTCTAGTTTTACTTAGATTTTTCAAGTTGAGGAAGCCTAAGAAGGAAATAAAGTACTTTAAAACAGGGTTTTATGGATACTAATGTAGTAAATCCAGTTTACATGACAACTTGAAAAATTAATCAAGAGTGAATAGTTAATGTACAAGTTTCTTGCTCCAAGTTGTATTTGTGTGGCCCTAAAAAGGGCCTTTGGTTTTTGATGGTAAACGGTAGGTTTACTTGGAGCTGGTGTACTTGGTGACCGCCTTGGTGCCCTCAGACACGGCGTGCTTGGCCAGCTCACCGGGCAGCAGGAGGCGCACGGCCGTCTGGATCTCCCTGGAGGTGATGGTGGAGCGCTTGTTGTAGTGAGCCAGACGGGAGGCCTCGGAGGCGATGCGCTCAAAGATGTCGTTAACGAACGAGTTCATGATGCTCATGGCCTTCGACGAGATGCCGGTATCAGGGTGGACCTGCTTGAGGACCTTGTAGACGTAGATGGCGTAGCTCTCCTTCCTGGTCTTTCTCCTCTTCTTGCCTCCTTTGCCGGCCGTCTTGGTCACGGCTTTCTTGGAGCCCTTCTTGGGCGCAGACTTGGCGGGTTCAGGCATCCTGATGTGTTCCTGGGAAACAGCAACGAATGAGGAAGCAAGGGCAGACAGACCAGTATTATAGATTCTGTATGTAAATGTGAGTGCGCTGACGCCTGCCTCTGATTGGTTCAGCTTTTCATAGCGTTAGAATGTCTTTAGGCTTTGCTCGCGCGTGTAAGTGCTTGAATATTGTAAAATGATGAGTGTAAATATATATTTTTTTATTGTGTAGCTCTGCTTTTATGTGTTCCTTCAGGTATTTTTCACAAGCCTGTACTTTTTGCTTAGTATTTAATATTTAAAGAATTAAATTCAAAGAAAAAAATCTATCGCTAAAATAATTTGCATAGACCAAATATAATCTTTATTGGTGTTGCTCATGACTCATATTGCTTTAATTATTCAGGATTATATCATATATTGAGATTGTCTTAAAATGTCAAGAATTCAAGTAATATGGCGGGAACTGCCGCACTTCTAAATGCAAGAATGGACTGTTTTGTTTTCCTAGTTTCTTTTTCACACTTTGGAAGCGCTCATCTATTTCCGGTGTAGTGCAGTCTAATGTTTCAGTTATACAAGAGAGGCAAATAAAGCTATCATTAACAAGGTACTTATTCATCTTTTCACAGAACGCGTCATACAAATTATATAGGAAACATCTCTTTCAGAAGTGTGGGTGGCTCTGAAAAGAGCCGTTGGTTTGTAGTAAAGAGGTGGTAGATTTAACCGCCGAAGCCGTACAGAGTGCGGCCCTGCCTCTTGAGAGCGTATACCACATCCATGGCGGTCACGGTCTTCCTCTTGGCGTGCTCAGTATAGGTGACAGCATCACGGATGACGTTCTCCAGAAAAACCTTAAGCACACCGCGGGTCTCCTCGTAGATAAGACCGGAGATACGTTTGACTCCACCACGGCGAGCCAGGCGACGGATAGCGGGCTTAGTGATTCCCTGGATGTTATCACGGAGGACTTTACGGTGACGCTTAGCGCCTCCTTTTCCGAGTCCTTTACCTCCCTTTCCACGTCCACTCATTATGTTATCAGCAATAAATCAGCTTCAACTAACTGAAACTGAGAATAGCGTCTGTATTTAAACACACATCACGGACGTAAGTGAAGACAGGCACTCGCCAACTTTCAACTTCCGCCTTTAAGTCAGCAAGCAGGACAGGAACCATTTCCGTTTATTGGACAATACTTCAAATTAAAGACACATTGTTTTAACCGGTCATGGCAAGAATTAGTGCAATTAAAATTAATATAAATTAAGTTTGTTCGTTCAGGAACAAACACACGAACAAAGGTAGAAATTTGCAAATTTGACATGTTACAATTTGCAGGTCCATTAAATGGATTCCTGGATTTTGGAAAAAAAAAAACACAACACTTATTGGATTTCCAATTGAAGGAATTTGTTGACCCAAATCACAGCCTGGGAGTATAGCTGCCCTTTATGCCCTAAAGGCTTTCACATTACATTAACCTGTCCCGGTAAAGAATAATTCAGAACCCCACACTTGAAGTGATCCATTCGCTTATTTTTTTGTTATATACATGTTAATGCATCTGAACAAAAAACAAGTCTTTATTGGCTTGTCATTAATGTCTTCTACTTTAATAAACAGAAATTTTGCCTCCAGCCTTTACACATTTTTTTATAAAGAATATCTGAAGCAAAATTCTCTTAAGGATTCATATTTATTTAATCAGACTTTAATTGTTAAACTATTAAAATTGTGACTTCACACTTAAAATACACCCAAAGTACTTTCAGAATTTTACTCTTGAGATAGATGTGTGTGGCTCTTAAAAGAGCCGTTGGGTTTTTAGTTTTGAAGTTGTAGAGGTTTACTTGGCCTTAGCTGCTTTCTCGGTCTTCTTGGGCAGCAGGACAGCTTGGATGTTAGGGAGAACACCACCCTGAGCGATGGTGACTCCACCGAGCAGCTTGTTGAGCTCCTCGTCGTTGCGGACGGCCAGCTGCAGATGACGGGGGATGATCCTAGTCTTCTTGTTATCACGGGCAGCGTTTCCAGCCAACTCCAGGATCTCAGCGGTCAGATATTCGAGCACCGCCGCCAGATAGACTGGAGCTCCGGCACCGACGCGCTCGGCGTAGTTTCCTTTCCTCAACAGCCTGTGAACACGGCCCACTGGGAACTGAAGCCCCGCACGGGATGAGCGGGTCTTGGCCTTCGCTCTGGCTTTGCCACCGGTCTTTCCACGTCCAGACATTTTTTTCGATTGAAGTTGTTCTTACTTCTGAAAAATCGCAAGTACTATAACGAAAACGGAGCGTCATCTACTTATAGGCAAAGTCTATTCACTGATTGGTCAGACTTGAGCAGAAAGCTAGTCGTCCAATCACAATGGCGTGCGTCAAGTTTTCACACTGGAGAGAAGACTTCCGCTTTACCGGCGCTGGAATCTTCAAAAATAAAATACACAAGCTGACAGATATGCAACATTATTGGTTATGTTGTACAACAGGGGTTTTAACTTCCCTGTGACATATTTTTTGGGTTAAAATAATACTATATGTATAACTATGTACATCATAAACACTTTTTAATAAAACTAGACTGAATTAAATCACATAATCAAACTTTATTTTTGAATTATAACAAAATAATATACTTTTGGCCTTCAGTGGAGAGTTTTATATTGGAAGTATAATCACCAGCACATTCCCCATTCGCAGATTAAAACAAACATTGAAAACAAAGTAAACAGATACTGTGCAGAACTTTTAGTCTGGATTAACACATTGACAAACCACTTTAATCTGAAGTGCGTAGAAACCTGAAAGGAGATGGAAATGATCGGACTGTTTTCAGTAGAGCAGAATGTGGGAGTTTCTGGTGAAAACAGACACGGCTGGTTTGTGTAGTGCACCACAAACAAAGTCATCAAAACAGTCTCTTCTATGTTGTTATGTAAACTAACCATTTTATGTCTGCATTTTTATTTTTATACAGCATTTTTATATCGTTTAAAATGCTGAAGGTTCCTGAATAATTTAGTTTTGCATTAGTATTTTAAATCGTTTTCTACATTTTGCTTCAGATCTCTATTTGACTAGTTGATTCTTTAAAAATTAAAAATTTTGAGTCCATATCACAGCAAAGCAACTACTTAAACCTCCTGTTGATGCACAGAAAATGTTGAAAATTAAAATTGTTTGGTGTAATATTCTTTATTTTGTACAGTGAATGTACAAAATAAAGTGTACTGAATATTTAAGATTTTATCAGTAAGCCTTTAACTGAAAACAAAGACTTCAAGGCCAACTAAAGTTACTTTTACTGAGTTTTGTAGCTCTAATAACAGTTGTTTCTATTCAGCTATAGCTATGTTTATGTACAACAATATTCCTTTTTAAACGAATTACTGACAAATGTAGATTTCAGAATACTGGACTAGAGTAAATTTTTAATGGTAAAGAGTAAAAAAAGAAAAGGTCAAAATCTTAAACTCTTGGTAAAGGATGAAGAGGCAGAATTCTATAATCTCAGCACTTAAAGTACAATTTAGGTTAACATTTTGGAAAAATTAAATGTATAAAATTCCATTAAATTAATACATTTGGTTCTTAATAGGTGTGCACTGAAAAGTCTAGTTTTGAGCCTTTACTTTGGAGAACAAAAGACTGCTAATTATAATCAGCACAACGTTTATGTATATATTCCAGAAAGTGTCACTCTTTAAAGCCATGTTAGGTGGCTCTTAAAAGAGCCGTTGGTTTTTGTCTAAGCGAGTCAGAAGTCCGTTTAAGCCCTCTCTCCGCGGATACGACGGGCCAGCTGGATGTCTTTAGGCATGATGGTGACCCTCTTGGCGTGAATGGCGCACAGATTGGTGTCCTCGAAGAGACCCACCAGGTAAGCCTCGCTAGCCTCCTGAAGAGCCATGACGGCGGAGCTCTGGAAGCGCAGGTCGGTCTTGAAATCCTGAGCGATCTCCCTGACCAGGCGCTGGAAGGGCAGCTTGCGAATCAGCAGCTCGGTGGATTTCTGGTAGCGGCGGATTTCTCTCAGAGCCACGGTACCGGGCCTGTAACGGTGAGGCTTCTTAACTCCGCCGGTAGCTGGAGCGCTCTTTCGGGCAGCTTTGGTTGCCAACTGCTTCCTGGGAGCCTTTCCTCCGGTGGATTTACGAGCGGTCTGCTTGGTTCTTGCCATCTCGATTCAATATGTATCTTCGTGTTTAACGCTGAAGTAGTGAACAATCTGTTCCGCAACGGGGGTTTATAAAGAGACTAGGGGCGCGAGGGGACTTCTGATTGGCTCAGACTGCGAACGTGATGACTGCAAATCTGACTCAGCTATTGGTTAAAATTAAGATTTCAAAATAAAGCGCCGCAGAAGACTAACAAACTTTGACAAAAAGATGGATTATTTTAATGTTTTTAAATAAATTTAATTTTAAGTTCTTTTGATGTATTCTTAAAATAAACACAAAATGAAAGTATTTTTTTATATTAATTGGTCTCTAAATTCTCCCGAGCCCTCTAGGGACAAGGGTGAACAGAAAATGGATGGATGGATGTGGTAAATAGACAGACAGACAGACAGACAGACAGACAGACAGACAGACAGACAGACAGACAGACAGACAGACAGACAGACAGACAGACAGACAGACAACCACACTCCATACCAGTAGGTGGCAGTAATGTTACTTGACATTTCTTGCCATCCACCATTAACAAATCAAAAAGAGGAGGTTATATTTACTCGTGATTCCTGAATTAAATATTATATTTCAAAATAATATCTAATTTTTTTAAATATATATGCACTAGAAGTATGTGCTATATTATTAGCTTTAGAATTGATGGAGGGCACTGATATAAGTAAAATAATAGTTTGTAGTGATTCAAAAGGAAAATACAAGTAATATTCAAAATATATTATATGAAGTG
The DNA here is from genome assembly GCF_019740435.1 of Gambusia affinis. NCBI lineage: Eukaryota > Metazoa > Chordata > Actinopteri > Cyprinodontiformes > Poeciliidae > Gambusia > Gambusia affinis. The sequence continues at coordinate 16,949,473 of NC_057890.1, forward strand.
ATGGTTGTTCATCATAGATTATGTGAACAAAGCAAAAATGTAATAATGTTTTGGACTCCTGCTCATGTAGGTATTTTGGGTAATGAAATAGCAGATAGGTTGGCTAAGGAGGCTGTAAAAAAATTAGATATTGATATGCCTGTAAGTGCGGCAAGCTCTCTCTAGTCTAGCCCCTTAAAGGTCTTTCGCACGTGACAAATTTCTTCTAAAAAAAAAAAAAGACAGAGATCTTGAATCCAACAGTCATCTTTAAGTCTTTAATGAACATAAAGAAAATAAAAATAACAAACAGATTCAAAACAAATAGAAAGTGACGGTCAAAAGACTGATACTCTCAAGGTGCCAGACTTCTACAATGAGCAAGTACTTTCATCTTTCATAAATCAATTAGTCAATATCCAATCAAAAGGCACCACATAATAAGCTTAAGCACAATACAATTACAGATGCTTAGCCTTTTCAAATAGCACAGTAAAAAATTTAACTCACGTAAACACAAAATAACGTTTTGTATTAAGTTCCTAAAATGTATATATGTCTCCTACAATGCAAACAAAGTCATCTAAATCTGAAGGCAAAAGTATAGTTTGGAAAGAAAGTAAGAAATTATGGAAGATTAGGTGTGATAATGAAATAAATAGAAGGCATTTATATAGCATATAAAATTCAGCTGATATTATAAGGATTAGAGGAATTAACACGAGGGAGGAGATAATTATAAATAGAATAAAAATGGAGCTCTTTTTAAGATGGGGAAACATCTTTCTGATTTATGTAATCGGTGTGATACTATAGAAACAATGGAACATGTTTTATTTAGTTGTAGGAAAAATATGTGAATCAAAGAAAATAACTGAATATGGAAACAAATTTTAATAGGGAATTGCTATATGAGAATGTGGTTGGTCAGTGAAACAGTAAAAAAAAAGGGAAGACATTTCATTTTATAAAAAATACCAAGCTAATCAAGAGAATTTGAGGAATAAGTATTAGGATCCAACAGATGGCAGTAGTGAAACAATAATGGATGCAAGCTACTGTTAAAATCTAAAGAAGAAGGCGACTATATTTACTTTTAAATGTACATGTTGTAAACAGTACTACCTCAAATGCTAATTAGGAACCGTCTCTTTAGTGGAAGGAGTGGTGGCTCTTAAAAGAGCCTTTGGTGCTTTAAGCAGTGGGTGAAGCGGTGTTTACTAGTACCTCCTAGCCTTCTTAGCTGGGCGCCTTTTTATCGGCCTTTTCTTGGCTACCGGTCTTTTAGCTGCGGGTCTCCTAGCAGGCTTTGGTTTCTTTGCAGACTTCGGCCTCTTGACAGTTTTCGGCCTCCTAACGACGGTTTTCTTGGGGCTCTTCTTTACCTTTCTAGCTACTTTCTTTGCCGGTGACTTCTTCGGGGACTTCTTGGCCGCTGCTCTTTTGGCGGGCCTTTTGGGAGCGCTAGCTTTCTTGCCGGTCGATCGCTTTGCCTTGGCTGAAGCCTTCTTCTTCACCGCCTTCTTTTGATTGGAGGCTTTTGGGTCTCTCTTAGGCTTAGCGAGCTTGAAGGAGCCGCATGCTCCGGTCCCTTTGGTTCGGCTCAGGGTTCCTGATGTGACCAACTTCGTAACGGCGTTGTTGATGCGCTTGTTGCCCTTGGACACATTCACGCCTTTCACTGCCAGAGCCTTCTTGAGCGCCGTCAGAGACATTCCCTTGCGATCCTTGGACTCGGCCACGATAGCCACGATGAGTTTGTAGATGCTGGCTCCCTTCTTAGGCCGAGGAGCAGGAGGAGGCTTATGCGGAACATCCGCCGGGATTACAACAGCTGATGGAGCTACTTCTGCCATATTTCTCACTTGTTATGCCACGTGCCCATCGTGCGCCAGGAGGCGGGACTTATAACAGACGTGAGAACCGTGAAGAGACAACTCAGTCCGCCGCTCAGCTGCTGCCACAAAAATGGTCATACTTGTGTTTTCTTCGCCGCATTTTAAGCTTTAAATCTTCTCAAATGTGATATTTTCTAACATAAATGTTACTGTAACGGAAAGGAAACTGATTTGTCTCCACAGTGAGATCACATTTGGGTTCTAGAAGCTTTTCTTTTTGTTCCATGAGCTCTGAAAGGTGTCGGAGACCCTCTGATTCTATGCATCGACAGGTGAATTTTCAACACATTTCGTCTCCTAAAACATCTAAAATCACTTTACAGAACGCATAAATGTGGTCCCCTCATTACGAGAGAAGTCTGTGGAAAGAATAAAACCGAAATGGCTGTGGTAATTGGATTATCTGAACTTTAAATTCGGAAGTTAATCTGACAGTAAAAGCACAAGGAAGCTATCTATGATTACGCGGCCGGTCAGGATTCCTCTGGGATGAATCTGACGGGGAAAAAATGCGTTCACCAAATAGTTATTAAAATCAGTAACTAAACACCTATCACATTCTAACTTAAAAATTAACTAAAGTATGTTTGTTGTTTTCAGAAGAAAAACTAGATGAAAAACTGATAACTTTTCAGTTCACTGCTGTTATTCCAGCTCAGCTTGATTCTATAATTATGAAGCGAGATTTTTTCATATAATAGAAATTTTAAGCAATATTGGAACATTGTTAGTTTAATCATCTGAACTGTCATGAGGGAAACACTGAGGTAAGTTTAATCTTCTATATCAGATGTGTTGCCAATGCTTTGGATTCCTTTTTTCTAATTCATTTGGCTTTGAAATCATCTCACATCCATTTATGTTTTTATTCTTGAAGATTACCTTGCAATTCACTATATGCTTAGAATTATACTTAGAACCAAGTATTCAAATACAGAAATACTTTATTATTCCCAAAGGAAAATTAAATGTTTTTGTAATTAATGACTTAGAACAACATAATTCATCAATATTTGCATTTTCTGGCAGTGGGAAGATTTAAGAAAACAAATTTCCAGTATGAAACATCCCATGGAAGATAAATAGTCATTGAAACTCCTGGCAGCACATCACAAAACTAACAAGTATCAGAACAGTTCATAACCAGCAGACATAAAGTGGTGCTGCTACATTTACCTATCAACATCCTGCCAGATGTACACACTTTGGGAAAACAAATGCAATTTAATTACCCTGTGTTAAGCAGAGGTGGGCAGTCGCAATGTGCAGATCAATATTGAAATATTAATACTTCTGACACTAGCTCTTTTTACTTTAAAATCAATTCTCAAATCAAAATATCACTTATTGTGATACCTCTGTTATTTGAAGGCAGTTTATTCCTTCAACAAAAATTAAATGGAAAGAAACTATTGAGACCTTGTACAAATGTTTTGATCAGTGAGAACTATTTTTCTCCGACCTGGATAAATGAATAACTTGTAAGTTCAGTCATCTGGATATTACTGCTGCAAGCTGAGCTGTGTGTGAAGATTTTTCAGGTCCAAAAACATTGAGTTGTGCAACACAAACCTCATGAAACACCTCAGATCAAACCACATAAGAGTATAAAGCATTAAATTGAGACAGAACAAAAGGGGAAGCATAGCATCAGATGTAGACACTGAAAATATTTTATCTACAAAATATCTATTTTCAGACTAATTTGCTTGGACCATTACATATTTTACAAATGTAGGTATTGGTAAACTATATCTTAATTAGATATTTTACAGGCAATATCAATTTGAGTCACTCTGCATAATGATTTTTTTTTTTTGATTTACCATGCATATGGAATTGTACAAAGTATTGCTGAAACAAACCTGAAAAATTATTTACTTAGTATTGGACTGGAAAGTAAATCCATATCGATCTTCACTGCTGGGCAGGTGGAGCCAGAAAAGATACAAGGTCTGTCCTCAGATTTATCATTCCCTCTTGAAATATTGTATTTTTGTACAGTAGTGACTCAATACCTCAAAAAAAAAAATTTCTCTCAATTTTTTGCATTTCACACATTTCTTAAAAAAATTTAAAAAATTTGATTACCATGTTCATGTTATTAAAATATTTTGTAGTGACAAACTTTGTTCAAAATCTGTCCTGTGTTATAAGATAACTCTAAGGGGGAATTTTTAAAAAGTACCAGAAAATTTTAGTATAATTTAGTAATAATAAAAAAATCATTCTTGTTGGAGCAACACCTGAAGTATTGACTTGAGGATTAAAAATTCTGACACATTTAATTATTTTATGTTATAATTATAAAATACTCTCAGGCTAAAACGGAGTGTTTAAATATAAAAAGGACTACTTGCACTAAGTTGTATTTGTGTGGCCCTAAAAAGGGCCTTTGGGTTTTGATGGTAAACGGCAGGTTTACTTGGAGCTGGTGTACTTGGTGACCGCCTTGGTGCCCTCAGACACGGCGTGCTTGGCCAGCTCACCGGGCAACAGGAGGCGCACGGCCGTCTGGATCTCCCTGGAGGTGATGGTGGAGCGCTTGTTGTAGTGAGCCAGACGGGAGGCCTCGGAGGCGATGCGCTCAAAGATGTCGTTAACGAACGAGTTCATGATGCTCATGGCCTTCGACGAGATGCCGGTATCGGGGTGGACCTGCTTGAGGACCTTGTAGACGTAGATGGCGTAGCTCTCCTTCCTGGTCTTTCTCTTCTTCTTGCCTCCTTTAGCGGCCGTCTTGGTCACGGCTTTCTTGGAGCCCTTCTTGGGCGCAGACTTGGCGGGTTCAGGCATTCTGACGTGTTCCTGGGAAACAGCAACGAATGAGGAGGCGCGCGCCGAGAGACCAGTATTATAGATTCTGTATGTAAATTAGACTGTCCTGACGCCCGACTCTGATTGGCTCAGCTGCTCGGAAGGTTGAGGACGTTTTCAATTCATCTTATGCATGCAATTGCGTTTGTCGGCGTTATGCTGAATGTATAAAATGTTTTTAAAAAGTCAATACTCCACGTTTCTTAGTTAATTCCTAATAAATGTATGGTACATTTAACTGAGTATAAATTATTTTTCTTCAATCTTTCACATAGTATACACAATAATTTTAAGTAGTCCAAATCACTCAATATATTTAATCTCCAAATAAAAATAATTAGTGGCTTTTTATGCAATTTTTTTCTGCCCTTCTACACATGTTCTCTTAACTGATCATGTTAAAAAAAATAAAACCTATACTGCTAAATCATGCACAGGCTCTGAGAAAATATTCTGCCATTTGGAGGAAAAGTATAAAATGGGTAAATAATTATTTTAAGATAAAATAAATCAGGTATTAACAGTATGTTAAAAAACAGTTCTGGTCATTTTATCCGTTTTTCTGTTGACCTCATTACAGCCCAGGGATTTTCTCGTATTTTTACGGTTAATCTTGAAATTTGAGTTTTCGCTTTAAGAAGTTCTACAACTAAACATAACAGGACAATCTCTTTAAGAAGTGTGGGTGGTTCTGAAAAGAGTCGTTGGTTTGTAATAATGCGTTAATGGCGAAGCTCGTTTTGAGGCAGCCTTGTCGAAGGTGCCTTTGTCAGTTAAGAAGTCTCATTAGTACGCGCCTGGGTGATGAGTGTAAGGCACATGGGTCTTAGCTGGAAGCGCAGCCGCTTGGAGATTTTGAACTCCAGTTACCGCCTGACCTAACATCTGAGTGAGCACAAGTAACTGGGATTCAATGTTCCTTAAACGAGCATCGAGATCCGCCGGGTCCACTCTGGGTCTCGCAACCCCACTAACCATCTCACGTGCAGGTACCACTGAAAACCTGATACGAGCTGCAGCAGAGTTTTAAAGGAATAGCAGTTTGTTATTCTTATTGAGTTTTGTTCTTCAAACTTCTAGGAGAAATAATGACGCTCCAGCGGCCAGCAACATTTATACACACTATCTAGCCGCTGATTGGTTAAGTGCGAGCAGAAGAGTCGTCCTCCAATTAGAATGCCCTACGTCACGTTTCCGCACTGCAGAGATGAGTTCTGCTCAACAGCGGATAGTATCTGCCGAAAAAAAATGGTAAAGTGACTTGAAAGGTACTTGCTTACTTCAGTGTTGCACGTTTTGGTAATAAAAAAAGATCTATATGAGGTTTTTAGTGACATTTAATAAATTGTCGTGTAAAGGCCAAATGAATGTAATTATTTTGTTTCAAGCTGTTTTTATTTTTGGCAAAAAAATTGACCATTACAAATTGTACTCTAATATTTAGTTAAGCTATAAAGCTAAAATGACATTTAATTTAGTGAAAATTCTCAAATTCAGTCAAACCACTTTAATTTTTCAGGAAAACAGTTAGAAAAACACTCCATCTGAACAAAGGCATTCCACAATTTCAAAAATCAAAATCAAAAATATGCATGACAGTTACAGGTATTTTGAATGAGGTAAATTTATGCATAGCAATAACTGTGTATTATATATGATGGTGAGCGTGATAACTGAGCAACCCCTGTCACATCAAACATCACAGAACCGCCATTTAAGTACACTCCTTATTACAAGATAAAGTATTGAAGAAACCAACAATTATTTCTGTATCCAAGGCGTCATGTAAAAGTTGAACAGATCAGTAACAAAGTATTATAAATTTATTTTCTAATATACATTTAAAAATGTGCAATCATGGTTGATTCAATATTAAAAGAACCGCTCTTTAGATGAATGTAGGTGGCTCTTAAAAGAGCCGTTGGGTGTAATTAATATTGATGTGATTTAAGCACGTTCTCCGCGGATACGACGGGCCAGCTGGATGTCTTTAGGCATGATGGTGACCCTCTTGGCGTGAATGGCGCACAGGTTGGTGTCCTCGAAGAGACCCACCAGGTAAGCCTCGCTGGCCTCCTGAAGAGCCATGACGGCGGAGCTCTGGAAGCGCAGGTCGGTCTTGAAATCCTGAGCGATCTCCCTGACAAGGCGCTGGAAGGGCAGCTTGCGGATCAGCAGCTCTGTGGATTTCTGGTAGCGGCGGATCTCTCTCAGAGCCACGGTACCGGGCCTGTAACGGTGAGGCTTCTTAACTCCGCCGGTGGCTGGAGCGCTCTTACGGGCAGCTTTGGTTGCCAGCTGCTTCCTGGGAGCCTTTCCTCCGGTGGACTTACGAGCGGTCTGCTTGGTTCTTGCCATGTTATTACTTTTTCTTCTCGCTGTTTTAAGCTGAAGAGCTGCGTTCTCAATGCGAATAGCGCTCTTATAAGGAGACTGGCAGCAGAAGGTCACTTCTGATTCGCTGAGGTTGCTGACGTAGGGAGAAAAGTCTAACTCAGCTATTGGTTAGATTTGAATTTTCAAAATAAAGCGCGAGAGAAGTCTAAATAACGTCGAAAAGGAAGGGGGGAATGTTACACGTTTAAAGAAAACGCTGAAATTTATATCAATTGATCCTTACACTACCCACGAAATATTCTACTTTTGAAATGTAATGATTAATACTAAAATAATTTTAACTATTGCTCATCACTATATTTATTTGCATCATAAAACATTCTCTTATTATAAAACAGTTGTCTGTACAAGTACATGCTGTTCCTTTTATCCTTTATTTATGTAGTTACTTAGTTATTTTTTGTAGTTGATGTAAGATCTCATTTTCAATAGGCCCTTCAAATACATAAAACATTATAAATAAATCCAAAATATAACACACATATAAAGGCATTTGAAAATCTGTACTAGTTAGTTAATAAAATATACTTTACTGATTTCCAGGGAGAAATTTCTTATTTGTTAATGAGCTTTGCCTTCCAAAGTGTTAAATAATAGAAAATACAAATATAACAATAAGCTACATAAAATGTACTTTAAAAAAAACATTTGCTTCTTCTGTTTCATTTGAGTTGGAAATGTTCAGTGTCCTTTTTAGTCCACACCCTAAATAATAAATATAAATTTAAACCTGTTCAATAAATTATTTCAGTAGTTTACATCCATCTGTCAAGAAGGACACAATTTTAATCTTAAATTACTCAAAGCGTAATTTGCTGCAGTTTGAATACAGGAAGTCAATCTTAAATAATCTTGTATATTACTGTCAGCTGTTTTAAAAGGGATCAATACTTTGAAACAGGCATATTCTAGAATAGTTAATATCAAAATAATAATTATATTTAGCTGTCATATGGAGCACAACAAGAACATTCACAGTTAATCCAGTTGATATATTTGTACAAAATATATGCCTGTCGGAAACAAAATAACAGATTATTTATAGGAGTCATGTCTTAATTTGTAGAAGTGGTGGCTCTGAAAAGAGCCTTTGGTGCCTTAAGCAGTTGTTGGAAGAGAAAAGTTCTTTACTTCTTGGCCTTCTTCGCTGCGGGTTTTTTGGCTCCCGTTTTCTTGGCTGCAGGCTTCTTAGCAGCCTTTGGCTTCTTAGCGGCGGGCTTTTTAGGGCTCTTTTTGGGGCTCTTCACCACTTTTTTAGGGGTTTTCTTGGCCGCTGCCTTCTTCGGAGATTTTTTGGCTGCTGCTTTCTTAGCGGCGGGTTTCTTGGGTGTTGTGGCCTTCTTGGCGGCTGGTTTCTTTGCCTTGGCGGGAGCCTTCTTCTTCACCACCTTCTTGGCGGGTTTGGCAGCTTTGGGCTCCTTCTTAGCGAGCTTGAAGGACCCGGTTGCTCCGGTCCCTTTAGTTTGGCTAAGAGTTCCCTTCGTCACAAGCTTGGTAACGGCGGTGTTGATACGCTTGTTGGCCTTGGCCACATCAACGCCTTTCCCGGCAAGGACCTTTTTAAGCGCCGCCAGAGAAACTCCCTTGCGCTCCTTGGAGTCGGCCACGGCGGCCACGATGAGTTTGGGTAGACTGGGTCCATCTTTCTTAACCTTGGTTGCGGACTTCTTCTTCGGCGCTTTAGCCGGGGCTTTAGCCGGTGCGGCTGCTGGAGCTACTTCTGCCATGATTTTCAGTTACTGTTAATGATTCTCTGAAGTCGTCCAGCAGGAGGCGGAACTTATAACATTCATGAGAACCGTAAAGAGACAACTGAGGCCGCCGCTCTGCTGCCGTCTGAAACGCGTCCCCATTTGTGTTTTCTAAGCCACATTTAAGGCTTTAAATCTCTACTAAAGTGGCGTTTTCTACCTTAATTATCATTGTAACGGAAAGACAACTGTTCTCTCTCTACAATAAGGTCATATTTGTCTGGTAGGACTTTCTTTTTTTGATCCAGGAGCCCTGGAAGGTGTCAGAATCTCTTTAATTCTGAGCATCGAGTAGCGAGTTTTCCCCACATTTCTACTCCTGAAACATCCAAAACCATTTTGCGGAAGACATAATCGCGGTGCACTCGATAAAAAAGAAGGTTGTGGTCAAAATAAAAGTATTTTGGTTGTTATGTTTGGATTATCAGGGTATTAAATAGGAATGGTTTTCCCGACAGTAAACACACAGAAACTGTCTATGAATAAACCAGTCAGGATTCCTCTCCTGCAAGAATCCAATAGGAATTACTTATATCCCATCAAATAAATAATGAAAATAAATATTATCAGAATTTTATATCAGATTATGATGTAAAAGTTCACATACGCAGTATGCGTTAATTTTTTTCGGAGTAGAAAATAGATTTATTTCCTCATTATATCTTTGAATTTGCATTTACAAATCAGATTGATGGACTCATTTATCAAATGTTAACCGAAAGATCTTTGTATATTTACACTCCCGTAGGCATTTTTTTCTAGTTAAACTCTCCCAAATTAATTGATATTCACAAGTAAAACATTTCAAGATGTTGGTTAGTAATATTTTACGCAGCATTTAATGCAACTTAAGAAATTAGGGGTTGTTAGTTTAGGGTTACAACACTTAGACTTTTATGATGTTATTCAGATCATTTTTGACATGAGTAAAACTTTATTTCTCAGGTGAATGTATTATATATATATTTAGAGTTAGAATGTGTTTAGCTTCTATTGGAAATCTGTTTCAGAGTATCTCACTGTACCATAAAAGCTAAATCATTGTTCTGCACTAATCAGCCCAATTTTGCACAACTGCACCGTGGCACACTTGCTGTACATATATTACATATACATATCCGCATTTTTTAATCTCTGTAAGGACTGCTCTTAAGTTGCATTTTATATTTTACAGCACTTTACAATTTTATATTTTATATTTATTTTATCTACAACTAGTTGTTACTGTGTCTTGTCTTTATGCTGCAACTGCGAAGTAATTTCCCTGCTGGGATGAATAAAGTACTTCTATTCTATTCTAGACAGATATGGATTTGGACTAATTTTCTCAACCTAGGAAGAGAAATAAAAATGAAAGTATATTTCTACAATCTATTTTAAATGATTGAGCAACTCCATTACACAGTATGCAAAACAGAAACAAATGAAAACCAGAGTTCTAGTAGTATGATCATAAAATTAGCTGGTGGTTTTTAATTGAAGGAATCAGTGAAATATGAAGAAGTCATTCACTTCCATCAAGCAAGTATTGCCTGATTAAAATCCTTTTATTCATACTAATAATTTAAACATTTGTTTTGTGAATTAAACTTTTAGATGAAAGAAAAATGGCAGAAAGTAGTTTTCAGAAATTTTGGTGCTGAAGAGAAACCTTGTAACTTTTCTCCAGTTTTAATGGCAAAACAAAAATGTAGGATGAAAGAATTTGTTAAATATTTAACATTTTAGCTTTTCTGCAACTTCTACAAAACCACACAAGATCTTTTGCTCCAAGTTGTATTTGTGTGGCCCTAAAAAGGGCCTTTGGTTTTTAATGGTAAACCGTAGGTTTACTTGGAGCTAGTGTACTTGGTGACCGCCTTGGTGCCCTCAGACACGGCGTGCTTGGCCAGCTCACCGGGCAGCAGGAGGCGCACGGCCGTCTGGATCTCCCTGGAGGTGATGGTGGAGCGCTTGTTGTAGTGAGCCAGACGGGAGGCCTCGGAGGCGATGCGCTCAAAGATGTCGTTAACGAACGAGTTCATGATGCTCATGGCCTTCGACGAGATGCCGGTATCGGGGTGGACCTGCTTGAGGACCTTGTAGACGTAGATGGCGTAGCTCTCCTTCCTAGTCTTTCTCTTCTTCTTGCCTCCTTTAGCGGCCGTCTTGGTTACGGCTTTTTTGGAGCCCTTCTTGGGCGCAGACTTGGCGGGTTCAGGCATTCTGACGTGTTCCTGGGAAACAGCAACGAATGAGGAGCCTTGAGTTAGAAACTAGTATTATAGAGGCTGCATGTAAATGTGAGTGCGCTGACGCCTGCCTCTGATTGGCTGAGCTCATCGGAAGGTTAGAGTGTTTGTGTGTTGTGAGCGCTCTCTAGAGAGCTTACTGCGTTGATGTTTCCCTTTATTTATGTTTTTTTTAGATTTCAAGCAGAAATCATCAGTTATTTATATTTTTACATGTTAGAGACTATCAAAGTTGTTCATTTGCCACCTATATGTTAAATAATTCTTATGACACCTGAATAACATGTTAATGATATGTTGTCCATGACTATTTACATAGATTTTTAGTGATTATTTCATTTTTTCCACCTTTTATATTAAAAATATGTGAGATTATGGCAGAGGTGGATATCTATTAACTACATTTACTAAGTCACATTTACTTGAGAAACTTTTGGGGGAAAAAATTATATTTTGGGAGCAGCTTTACCACAGTTTTCACTTTTACTTAACTTTACTTGAGTAGATTTTGTTAGATACTCTACTCACCCAACAAAAAAATCCCTCAAAAGTATAATTTGGAATTTTTTGGATGCATACTTTTATAAAAGAAAATTAATTTACTTGAGAACAAATGTTGAGTACTCTACCAACCAAGGGTAACTTTCTCTGGACATCTAATTTGACACATTTATAATGTATAAATCCTGATATTTATACTTTATAAATGTCTTCACTACTATGTAGTATTAAAATATGGAGTTAGTCTCAAATTCATCAATACATTATGCTAGCTCTAACAATCAAGTGTTTTGTTAAAAATAAAATTCTGTCATAAATTACACAACACAAGTCCTTAGAAGCAGTGAATTAATATTAAAATTCAGGAAATATCTCTTTCAGAAGTGTGGGTGGCTCTGAAAAGAGCCGTTGGTTTGTAGTAAAGAGATGGTAGATTTAACCGCCAAAGCCGTACAGAGTGCGGCCCTGCCTCTTGAGAGCGTATACCACATCCATGGCGGTCACGGTCTTCCTCTTGGCGTGCTCAGTGTAGGTCACGGCATCACGGATGACGTTCTCCAGGAAAACCTTGAGCACACCGCGGGTCTCCTCGTAGATGAGACCGGAGATACGTTTGACTCCACCGCGGCGAGCCAGGCGGCGGATAGCGGGCTTAGTGATTCCCTGGATGTTATCACGGAGGACTTTACGGTGACGCTTAGCGCCTCCTTTTCCGAGTCCTTTACCTCCCTTTCCACGGCCACTCATTGTGTTCTTCTCTGTAATAACGTCAGAGAAGATCTTTCTTTATTTCAGAACTGCGGACGTAAGAGAAGACAACTGAAACGGGTTTGCATGAGAGGCGTCAAATTAACGGGTTCACAAACCATTCATGTACATAGGATCAGGTTTTGTATTAACATTTAATTCAATCACTGCTCTTTGTTATAGTGTTTAATAATTCCCTAAGCAAAACACTATTACCTCAAAATTACTTCAGTAACCAGTTTTAAATTTTGTACATCTCAGAGTTTCCTTTCCTCGATGTTCTTGTTTGCTTCAGAGTATGGTAAACCTTGACTAGGACCTCTCGATTGTTTTTAAATTCAGGGTTGCCAGATCTGATCGTTTCCAGGCCAAAAACAAAAAGTCACTTCACAATTTTTATCGTCCATTAATATTCTGTCCAGAACAGAGACTTTAGATGTCCTTGGACATAAACACAAAATTATACTTCCTTAACTATTGAGGTCACATTTAATAAATCCTGCTAAATAAGTTTTGTGCTGTTCTACCACAATTAAATATTTATAAACAAGCATCTTCTGAAACGCTTATAACAACCCATTAAATGCTTCGAAAATCAGCCCTTAAAACAGCTCTCCCCCGGCAGACATGTTTATCGGCAGCCCAATTTGGTGGGAACAAAAAAAAAAGCAAACTTTACTGGCCAATTTAACCAGAATTTTACTCTTCAGATAGATGTGTGTGGCTCTTAAAAGAGCCGTTGGGTTTGTAGTTTTGAAGCTGTAGAGGTTTACTTGGCCTTAGCTGCTTTCTCGGTCTTCTTGGGCAGCAGGACAGCTTGGATGTTAGGGAGAACACCACCCTGAGCGATGGTGACTCCGCCGAGCAGCTTGTTGAGCTCCTCGTCGTTGCGGACGGCCAGCTGCAGATGACGGGGGATGATCCTGGTCTTCTTGTTATCGCGGGCAGCGTTTCCAGCCAGCTCCAGGATCTCAGCGGTCAGATACTCGAGCACCGCCGCTAGATAGACTGGAGCTCCGGCACCGACGCGCTCGGCGTAGTTTCCTTTCCTCAACAGCCTGTGAACACGGCCCACTGGGAACTGAAGCCCCGCACGGGATGAGCGGGTCTTAGCCTTAGCTCTGGCTTTGCCACCGGTCTTTCCGCGTCCAGACATGTTCTCCTATATTTCTTCTTTACAGATGAAGATAATCGTTCCAGGCTGATGTGAGCTATATATATAGGACGCTGCTCCCCACTCATTGGTCAGAGTGAGCGTTAGGCGGGTTGTCCAATCACAGTAGAGTGTGTGTCAATTTCAGTTTGCGCCACAAATTTTCACTTCCTGACACGGTCCCTTTCAAAATAAGGCAAACATTTCAAATTAAAATTTAGAAAAGACATACTACAAATTGTACTCATTTTGGACAAATTAAAACAGTAGAGCTTTTCTTTTTGCAAGGTAAAAATTATACACAAGAAAGCCTGATGTTAATTCTAAATTTAAATATGAATAAAAGTAAGCTAGATGTAAGGCAACTACTTCAATGGTAAGCTTGGGACGTAGTTTCTAACAGCATTTTTAGTTTTTTAAGGAGAGCAAATATTATTGTTATTAAATTTTCCTTGTGGCTCAATAGAGTATTTTTGAATTTGAATCTGTATATCTCATCCAGTCTCCAATCTAGAAGGTTGCAATGCAGCATGTACTGTATGTAATTACTGTATGTTTTTGAAAACTACAGATATCTGTGAACTTTGTCTTGTTTAGTAGGCTGGTATTTAATGTAGTCAGCTAAAGATCAATAAGTTTTGTGTGTTAAAGTAAATTATATTAAATCACAACTGATTCCTGAAAACTACAGGAACGTCAAATAAACTGTAACTTTTCATAAACTACGAGGACTTCTATTGAAAACTATTGCATAGTAAACTACAATGGACTTCTTTCAAATGCACTAAATTTGAGTACATTGGAAAATAATCTAAAATCCACAGTGATGTCACTAAAACTGCTGTAAATTTGTGTCAGCTACAGCAGAATACAACTATTTACATTTTATTTTATCAGAATTGATTTGAGTAAACTATAGCATGGATCTGTAAGCTAGTTAATTTCAATAAATGTTAATAAACCATGATTGAGTTCATTAATACTATGGTACAATTCAGTAGATTACAATTAACATTTTTAAACTACAGCAAATTTGAATAAACTACAGAAAAGTAAGTTACTTTAAATTTAATGCACTGTAGAAGAATAATTCCAATAAATAACAGTGATGTTCAGGGACGGAACAGTAGATTTCAGCTAACTAAAGCAGAATTAAATAAACTACGAAGTAAATCAGAACTGATTTCAGTAAACTACAGAGTAGATCAGTAAACTACAGCAGAATGATGGCCCTCAGAGGTCAGCATCTCAGCATCCTGTCGGCCATCTTGTAGTGGGAGGACAGATTGATGCGGTGAGCTCCTTTTTTGTATTTTTTCCTGATTTCATTGATCTTTTAAATGCTTATTGGGATAAACTCTTTCTAAACCATCACAGGATGAGTTTCTGTGATGATATGAATCGCGCAGTGAAGAGAAACGGTGTAAAAAGAAGATTTTAAACCAGCAGTTGGTTGGTTTTTGTTGTTGTTTTGAGGGAACTAGCTGACGGAGCCGCAGCAGGCCTCCCCTTCAATTACAGGGACAAAAACAGAGTTTTTTCCCGCTCTTATCTTTTTTCTGTAGTCTACCTGTAGGAGCACAATGAAACCGACCGTATTTCTGGGAATAATTACCTAAAAATGTTTTCACGGTTCAGTTGTGGCGGGCTAGCTGGCTAGCTAACTGTTAGCTGTCATGCTAACAACCTAGCGTTTTCTATGGATTTAGCTACAAGCTAACGGTGGCTAGCTGCAGCTTTGAGCATCGTTTAAAACGTATAGATTGACACGGTAAAACATATTTTATACACACCAAACTAACAAACAAACTATTATGACGAGTCGTAGTTATTTACTCATGCGTTTTTACTTGTAAACTGACTATAGTTGATGCTAGCATTAGCCTACATCTCCTAGCTTCTTGCTACACATCCAGGCTTATAAACCGACCGATTCGCTTTCATGACTTATACTGGAGGACTATAATGAGGTTGTTTTGCAAACTGTCGTTCAAAGGAATTAAACTTTTACTTTAAGTAAGTCTGCATTTAACCTTCTTAGTTTTTGTAGATACAAGATATTTAACCAGCTGTGGTAAACAAAAGAAAATAGCGTCGATCGGCGCTGCAACAAGGATTAGTATTTCATCTGCTTTATGGTTCCTTTTGTGTTGAAATATGTAACCCAGGATGTGTTGAAAAAAACGGTGTAATGTTTGTGCAGGTTAGACTAGTCATCACATTTAGAAGCGCTTTGATCAAATCTGACATTAAAACAACTTATACTTAATCCAGGTGCAAGTGGAAAACTGAAAATAGATTCTGAATTATCAGGAACCTTTTCCACCTGTCAGATTACTTTGAGAGATTTAAAGTTATGAAGTTCTGTGTTTCTACAAACCAGCATTTGAATGCAAGCTCTGGATGTGTGTGTGTGTTCACCTACAACAGGAGAATTTGGAATAAGTGGATCAACTAGAAATTTTGCTTTAGATGTTTAAAAAGGTTAGTTAAAGAGTAAAAACTATACTTGTGCATCCAAATTATTAAAGCAGGGATGTATCAAACATTTTGTCAGTTACAGTTTTCCTTTGTTGAATGAAAAAGGTCTGATCTTTTGGACAAAAATGTTTTCATATTAATCAGTTGAACTGTTTTAAATCCAGTTTGCACTGACTGTTTAAGTTAATTTTCTGCCTTCCACTTGGTTTACACACATAATATGGAACAGTTTGGAGATTATGATGTATACTCTGGTTAAACGGCGATGTTAATTTTTCAGAGGAAGTTCTGAGCTGAACCTAAACTTACCTCAATAAACCACTTATCCTGCTTCCCAGATCACTAAATAAATACTTAACTGCAGGCCGAACTGATTTAACTTGAGTGACCAGCTGCAGTTAGATATAATGATGGAGTCGCATTACCACGTTTCCATGATCAGTTCTGATCTTCTTGATAATTTTCTCAGAGATTTGATCGATTGGCTGCTGCTGCTTTTATCTGCCTCCCTCTCTGATCTAACCTGGTGATTTTCCAGAATCAGTCATACAGGTAGAGTTCTGCAAAAACTGAACCAGCTCTAAAAACTTACATTTCAGGAGCTTTAACTGCTTCTTATTTATCAAAGTAGTAAAATTATTACCTGCTTCTCACCTAGAAAATGATCAAACTAGAGCAGGAAGATACACCTGAAAAGCTTGTCATGATATAACAGTTTCATATAAGTTTATCAATAATCATTGATTTTTTTTAAATTATGCCAAACTGGTGCTGTGATGCTTCCTGTTTTATCCAGTTTTCTCTAGACTCTGTTTTTTCTTTTTAAGCAGTTATGAGGCACGGTGGAGAAACCTTAAACTGCTGCTGCGCAAATTACTCAGCAGGTTGTTGCTAGGCAACCGAAGAGTGAGTGAGTCAGTTGATGACGCCTAGCTAGCCATGAGGGGTTGAGCGGCTAAAGTCTTTCTTCTGCCTACATCTCCCAGAATACCGTGCTGTTCTGGATTGGAGTTCAGTGAATATTCTATATGTTGAATTTTGAATATTCTATCATCTATATTACTTATTAACATTGATCAGGTGTTGATTGTGATATATATAGTAATTGATTTATTGTCCAGCTTCATTGATTTTAGGAAAAGCAACATTTTCCTTGTTGCCCTGGAAAGAAATAGAGTTGTGCAGTAGCACATCTGACTGCAATAAACAGTTCATGCAGAATTTTTCCACAGAGAAATGAACCTTTACTCAGCAGGGAGAAGTTCAACCTTAAAGAAATGTGACTGGTCTGTTTTGTGATGAATTGGATGTGTGACCAGACGTTTGGATCCCAGTTTCCTGCGTTCTGACCGTCTCTGGTCGCTCCCCAGGTGACACGCGGAATGTTTGGTGCTACCAGGAAGAAGTTCATGGAGGGGGGGATCGAGAGCGAGTACGCTTCGGACGACTCCAGCCTCTACTACAACCACACGTCCATGTTCGCTCCTCACCGGGCCGATAAAGATGTAAGTCTCTGTTCTGCTTCAACGCTGAAAAACCCAGTTAGGATGAGTTTGACAATATGAAGAAAAAGTCAGTGCTCCATAGGCCTGTCGCGATAAATAATATATTGATTAATCGTACGATAAATTAAAACTATCTACGTCATTTTAATTATCGGCGTTATCGTCTCTTCCAGCCTTTTTCTCTTTCTGTTGATGACGCTAAATGAAAAAAGGCTCAACTCCGGTGCTCTCCACTGACCCTCCCTTCCTAATTTCCTTAGTGTAATGTCCAGCGCACACGACACCATCTTAATGCTGTCGGTCGATTGTCGGCACATTTTCAAAACCTGAGAGACCACACATTAGCCGACCGAAATCCTAGGTATAACGGTTCCATCGGGTTCGATGTGCCATGTGATGTCCAACAGTGGGCACAACATAATGGCTACAAGTCCAGCTAACTAATTTTAAAACCAGGCATTAATCAATGCTTTACTACAATCTACCTGTAGTGCATGTGGCTCTAGTGTCAGCGTAACGTCCTGACTGAATGAAAATCATTAGAACCGATTTATGTCACGTTAACGAAGAACAACTGAAAAGTTACCTGGTTCATCAACGTAGCGATTTTGCTCCAACTCCTACCCTCATCATTTCTATATTCTTTGTACAAAATGTTTTATAAACATTAATGTTGTTTCCACATATCATCTCCAATGTCCGGGTTGCGCCGTGTCAGCTGTTTGGGATTCCCCTCCGTAATTTCCCCTCAGAAAGCGCGGAGCAGAATCCAGCTTTCTGATTGGCTACCTGTCACATTCAACAGGCTGCGGTAACGATCCCAGTGGGGAAAAACCCTGATTTAGATCGGAGCGCCACAACGATCTAGCGTAACACACCACACACTACAGGATGATCACAAGCTACAATCTTAGAAAGATCAAAGTTCTCAGATTGTCTTAAGGGGAAAATGTAGGAGTGAACTAAGGTGTAGTGTGAACTATTGCATCAGGTAGTCGATGTGCCATCTTCTCTATTTAAATCTAATGATTACTGAAGGGCAATATGGTAAACAGACTTCATAATCTGCACTCTTTTGGTTGAATGCAGTATTTATTTACACTTTGGCTTTATGTTATTTCGTTTTTATTCAAGTACATTTTTGTTAATGGAGACTGAGAATCAATTTTATTTTTATTTTTGGTTGTTTTGTTTATTTTGTTTATCAGTTCCAGTGTTGGATGTTCTTTTGAAAATAAAGTGTATCTATCTTTGGCTGGAAATCACATGCATTATTACGTCATTTCCATTAAATCAGTGTAAAAAGGTCTTCAAACAATACTATCGTCTATCGCAATAGTTTTTTGAGACAATTAATCATTCAGCAAAATTTGCTATCGTGACAGGTCTAGTGCTCCATTGTAGCTGCTGTAGCTCTTTTTTGTTGTTAAGTGGTGAACTTGATTTTGTTCTTTTTTTCAGATGCTGTCGTCTTCCTCCTCATCCAGTCAGCTGTCGCAGCTGGGAGCCAGTTTATACGCCCCACAGAGTAAGATCAACACTCGGATCAGTTCTGCCTCTCCAGTGAGGCTCCAGTAGATCCAGCTGAGGTCCAATACGCCTCTGATCCAACTGGCTTTGGTTAAAGTTCATCTCTGAAATATGTTGCTTCTTTCTGTCTCATCATCACAGATTTTCCATTTTCATTATCAGTAGTTCTCTTGTTTTTCTGAAAGTTTTTCACTGGTTTTCTTCAGATTTTAGCTACTTTTTCACTAAGCTTTTACTTTTATAAAGTGATTATTTACTTAGCTTAAGGAGGAGCTCAGGAGAAATGAGGCTGGAGACCTAGCAGACCAGCACCCTATAGAGGGATTTTTAAGCTGTGTGGTGAACATCGTCTGTCATTAAAAACTCTAAAATTCTGGAAGCGATCAGATCAAATTTACAACTTTTGCTCCTGTTTTCATTTTATCTTCTGTGGGAAACTTTAGGCTCACAAACAGCTGGTTGTACCTTCACCTCAAATATGAAAGTTCTTTTTTTGTCAAGAAAACAAAATGTTTTTTTCTTGTTTACCATCATAAAGACAAAGACTTAATAATCAATTTTCAAGAGAGAATGCTTTAGATTGTGTTTTTCTTTAATATTCTGTCTTCTGTACATTTTTCAACACTTATCTGTTTCTACATACTAAAATTTGGACGCAGGTTTCAGTTTTTGGAATTATAAGACTAAGGTTTTATGGTATATCATATTTCAAAATGTTTATCTTACCCTGGAGAGTTCTACCACGTGTTGTGGTAATTAAATTTTTTTAATAATTTTTGAAATATTTTATCTTTTATACAAAATTCAGTAAAATCTTTGTCCTCTTTGACAGTTTATTACTTCTGCCTTCTTCAACCTATAAACTCCATTCAACTTTTAAACTAATCACAAGTTATTAAGCTATATTCAAATGACTCGGCTTTTTGATATCTTTTATGCTTTTTCTAAAATTCTAATTTTAGTTTTATGCAAGTTTCTGTCTGTTTTCAGGTTTGCGATGTAACCCAATGATGGGAAACTGCCACTGTAGTAACTGACACTTTTTCAAGTTTACTCATTGGTCACAAGGAAAATGCTGCCGTTTGTAAATACTTCACTCTACAGAAATAATTTATGCATCAAAACGTAGCTACAGGCGTTAGCTTTGAGGAAGTGTTGGCGTCATTGCTGAAGGTTTTACGGTTTTCTTTAAAACGTTGCCTTAGCGCGGACATGTCACCCCGGCCTCCGTGTGAAATATCTTCAGCTCCGTCTTTCTCTTCAGCTTCAGAAGATCTTCACGAATCTCTCCAACCTCTTTGCTCTGCTTGGCTCAGATCAGCATAAAACTTTTTAGTTTTATTCTCTGAGTTAAACACAGAAACTTCATCATGTGTGTTTCCTTCTCTCCCCGCGGCTGCAGGTGCTCTGGGTTTCCCCATCCGTGGGATCAACAGCAGCGCGGCGCCGCAGCTCAGTCGAAGCTCGCTGACCCAACCCGCCGGCCAGCTCTCCAATCACACCAGTACTCCCAACTCTGGACCGCTGCACACGCCCTCGTCGCCCAACAGGTTGGCTCCCTCATGCGTTTGTTTTTACTGTCATGGTTTGGGTTTTCTATGTGTTAGCTGTTCTGTTGTTTCTAAAATAGCCTGAACTTTTAAAATGATGAACTGATCTTTGTTGTTACAGTGAATTTGTGGTTTTAATTTGGTTTCATGGTGGAGTAGAAACAGAAATTAAAGTTTATTATTATTTAAAAATTAATCTAATTATTTGTTTCTTTACGTCTTTTAATGTATTTCTAATATTACATAAAAAAGACTTACGTGGTTAAATGAAAAAATCTGCAGAAAGTACAAATTTTATCGATTTCTGAATTAATCCCTAGTTTTTCTAGCTCCTGTTTTATATTATATTAACTGTAGTGTTGATGCTGAAATAATAAACAGAATCTGTTTCTTTAACTGCAGTTTAAACATCATGATGATGTTTTATTTGATGAATGTGACTCTTCCTTGTGCAGGGCCTCCATCATGCCCTTAACCAGCAGCCGCAGCGTCCTGAACCACAACCAGCAGGTGGGCGGTCCCACGGGGCAGACGGGCGGAGGAGAGCGAGGCGGCGGCGGCACAGGGCGGAGCGGCACCATGGGGAGTCCCAGCAGGTCGTCTCCCAGCATCATCGGCATGCCCAAACAGCAGCAGGCGCGGTTCTCCTTCAACAGGTTCTGGTGACGCCGTCATGATCTGAAATCCTCTCTGTGTGTCTGGGCTGTGTTCTCTAGAGACGTTACAACGTTTTGCTTTCAGCTGATCTGTAGAAACTCACACTGAACCACAGCTGGTCACTTTTAAACTGATTAAAGTGTAAGTCGAGCGTAAAATCCTTTGTAGGTTTTTAATGTACAGCGATTCTGACTTCTTTATTTGTTCAATTAATGATTCATTTATTGTTGAAGAGATAAAAATCGTCTCATTATTTTCCCATGTTGGCAGAAGGTTTGGACATCACTGATCAAACTGAACTTCTGCTTATTATGAATGTAATTTGAAAATTTCACACAGAAACTTGATTCTAGTTTTCATAAAACTTTGTATTTTTAGAAACCATTTTAAGAACATTTTTCTGTCTGCAGAACATCTTCTGCTTTACTCTCTTTTCTTATATTACTGTCATTTCTACTGGCTTATTTTATTTTTTCATCAAGAAGTTCACCCTTTTTATTTTTTCTAAAAGGAATCCAGGGTTCAACATGAGCAACTCCTTAACCAGCAACATTTTCAACGGCACAGGTACAAAGAATGAAACCTGGTAGATTAGATTTCAGTGTGGAGAATAAAAGTTTGAAGCCAGTTTGTTGTCTCTGCTCCTCCAGACGGCAGTGAGAATGTGACGGGGTTGGATCTGTCCGACTTCCCGGCGTTGGCGGACCGGAGCCGGAGAGACGGGAGTTCGAACCCGACCCCGCAGCTGAACCCGCTGGCCGGCCGGGCGCCCTACGGTAACACACAGACGATACAGAACATCCGTACGAGCATGCAGCTTTTTATTTCACTACTGAAAACTGTCAAATGACCTTTTCTGATTTTATTTGTGTTTTCGTCTTAATTATGACATAAATGTAAAAAATTTATTGCATTTAATATTTGTTGTTTTGATGCTTGAAAACATTTAATTTCTGTAACAGAAAGTCCTTGAAAGTGCTTGGTTTTATACTGCACAGTTTTGTAAATGTAACATCTGGAAAAAGTTATTTACAATTTAAATCAAATATTTACATTCACCTAATATATGACAGATTTTTCTTTTCACTGTTTGAAGTTAAATCAGACTATAAACTTTCCTCGTTAGAATGATCAAAATTATTAGTTTACTTTGTCTCTGCTGTAGAATGTTTAATAAAATCACAAGACGTTATTAATAACAGTAATAAATAATGTTACATAATAGTAAATTAAAGCTATTTTTTAGTTAATTTATTTGATGTTGAAAAAGTTTGAAAAGTGAACGAGCCCTGCATATAGTTATGGATCAGTTCCTGTTGTTATTATTCCCAGTTGGCATGGT
Source organism: Gambusia affinis (assembly GCF_019740435.1). NCBI lineage: Eukaryota > Metazoa > Chordata > Actinopteri > Cyprinodontiformes > Poeciliidae > Gambusia > Gambusia affinis. The sequence continues at coordinate 16,972,012 of NC_057890.1, forward strand.
AACCAAGCCATCCAGCGAACAGTCGCAGGACTTTTCGATCCATAATGAAGATTTCCCAGCTCTCCCTGGTCCAAACTACCAAACTAAAGATCCCAGCAGCAACAGCGACGACAAAACGGTCTGAACTCTTCAGTTAGGATGAGCTCACCGCTTCTCAGCTATTTCCTGTCTGAGTTCTTGCTCTCTGCCGTTTCCGAGCAGAACCTGAACTCGTCGGGAAAGGCGTCTTCGAGCGCCGACGGTCCCAAGTTCCCCGGCGATAAAAGCTCGGCTCCGAGCAACAACAACCAGCAGAAGAAAGGCATCCAGGTTCTTCCCGATGGTAAGAAACTCCTCATTCCTCCCCACCGAGCCGCTGCTGCAGTCCGTCTCCTTATTAATGCTGCGTCTCAGGCCGAGTGACCAACATTCCCGTCGGCATGGTAACGGACCAGTTTGGAATGATCGGCTTGTTGACGTTCATCCGGGCAGCAGAGACGGATCCTGGCATGGTTCACCTAGCGCTGGGCTCAGACCTCACCACACTGGGCCTGAACCTCAACTCACCTGAGTAAGACGAGCTCACACACACACACACACACACACACACACACTAACAGAAGCAGAAAACTCAACTTTAACAGAAAGATTTGAGGGTTTCCCACCAACATTCGGTGTATTTAAACGCCTTGTATCTGCCAGGCTGTGGTTTTGATCCGGTTCTGTTTTAATCTGCTCTTATATTTCCTGCTGTTTGTTGGAAGTTGTTCTTCTTTTCTCTGGGTTTTCTGTAGTTTCTGGTTCGCTCTGTTAACCGATGGATGAAAATCAGTCGATTCAGTCGAAGATTAGAAACCCTGCTGGGATTTTCTTTAAAATGAGAAATACTGACGTGTTAATCTGGCTTTAAATCCAGGATGGTTGGACTCATTCTTCTTCTGGGAAATTCAAATGTATTATCAAAATGTTGTTAAAAACTGAGTAAATATAATGCAAGAGCAAAGAGAATAGAAGAATTAAGAGCAAAATATGGCAAATCACATTAAAACTTTACACTCTTTGCTTTGCTACACACATATGGACTGGGTTTATAAATTATTTATAATTACAGGTGCATGCCGCACTTCTCAGATTTTTATTTGTAAAAGATCGACCAACATTCTCTGCTGGAGAAAATAAAACACTCTTTGCTTCCTGCTCTGACTTTTATCTGACCGGCTGAACTGAGACGAAGTGCAGGAACGTTTAACAGATTTATCAAATGTTTCTGCTAAATGGAAACTTCTGTGTGTGTGTGTGTGTGTGTGTGTGTTTCTGTTAGGAATCTGTATCCTAAGTTTGCGTCTCCGTGGGCGTCGGCGCCGTGTCGGCCGCAGGACATTGGTGAGTTTCCGTGACAACAAACCTGTGATTATTGTAAATGTGCTCAAGTTAAAATTGAGAATATTTAACTAACACTTTGTTCACTCAGCGTCTTGTTCAGTGCTTTTTTAGCACCTTATAGTGTTCTTCTAGCGTTTTTCAGAATCAGTTCTGATACCATTCTTTGGTTCGTCTCTGCAGACTTTCACGTCCCGTCAGAGTATCTAACCAACATCCACATAAGGGACAAGGTACGCAGCAAAGCAACTCTTACTCATTGTTTAAAACCTGTCAAAATGTCTTAGATTTGTATAATCTGTGTCATTCTGACCGGTTTCCTTCTCTGTGTGCAGCTAGCAGCCATCAAGTTGTCTCGGTACGGAGAAGATCTGCTGTTTTATCTCTACTACATGAACGGAGGAGACCTGCTCCAGCTGCTGGCTGCAGTAGAACTGTAAGGCCGCCGTCCTCTACTGGGATCCCGGCCGGCCGCACGCTGTGAACTGACCAGCATGTCTGCCTTTCTGTGTCCAGTTTTAACCGGGACTGGCGGTATCATAAAGAGGAGCGGGTTTGGATAACGCGGGCCCCTGGGATGGAGCCCACGTTAAAGACCAACGCCTACGAAAGAGGGACCTACTACTTCTTCGATTGTCTCAACTGGAGGAAGGTTGCCAAGGTGAACCAATAATTAGATTTTCAATACTTAGATTTTCCATTTAAACTGAAAGTTTGCAAAACAGCCAAGAAAATTGGCACTTTAGAATTTATCCAGAAAAATGATTTTAGGGGAAGCTAAGTTGCTAAATGTTTTCAAATATAGCAAAAATGATACAGCAATAAACAAATGAATTCTATAATTATTCAGCAACATTATTGTTAACCATAATTACCCTGTAGGTGACTTATATGGATTTGAATCAGAAAACCTTGAAGATATAAATCTGCAACATCCGGCTGATCAATCTGAAGATTTCTAGTTCAGCCTTTCACTGTTTCAGATCAACATGAGTTCATCTGTCATGACTAAACCTGTCATAATAAGCAATAGATCAATTAATCACATAATAAATTAAAGTGAGCTCCATAATTTGTTTTTGCATGTTAATTTGTTTAATTTGTTTAGTTTAACGGTTGAAGAGAAGCTGCCCTTTAAGATCAATACAAACATTTGACACACAGTACAAAGTAGTTAGTTTGCAGGAGTTTTTGTTTGGTTTTTTTGTTGTTCTGATTCTATTGATTAATATTTTTGAAGGGCAATTTTCTTCAAAATCCTTTTTTTTTGTAGAAATGAGATATTATTTAACCTATTAGAGGGTGAACATGCATTTTATTCATGTTTATCATATTCATTGAAAATGGTTTAAAAACATCTACATTATCACTTATATCACATTCATTTCTGGGTCAGTTTATGGTTCATTAGCTGCATAAAATGTTTCATCTTTAACTCTGGCTCAGTGTGAAGGGAGTGAATCTCACTGCAGCGTTTGATTCCTTGTTTTCAGGAGTTTCATCTCGAATATGACAAACTAGAAGAGCGACCTCATGTTCCCTCCACTTTCAACTACAATCCTGCCCAGCAGGCCTTCTGATTGGCTCTTCCTCCTTCCTGACTGCCTGCCATTGGCCATCCTGGCTCATCAGTCCCGCCCCTGGAGGTTTTCCCGCCTCCTCCACTCACATGAATCTGGCCTGTAAGGACTCAGGACGGTGCCCACCTCTCTGACAGACTTCATCATTTTACCTTTTTCTCTTTTACGTTTGTCTTTTACCTCATTTCTGTTTTTATTTTATTCCCGCTTCTTCTCCATGACTTGTTTTGGTCTGGTGAGTGAAACAGACAGAGCTGGTAACAACTCAAACACTCACTGTTGTTTTCTAAAGAAGCTTTTGTGGAGAAACAGGTTTTAACAGAGAAAACTGGGTTTACTCGCCCGTCAGGATGGAGAATTTTTCACTCTGTGGTGCAGAAGAAGCTGAAAATATTTTTCGTTTTTACCAGAATTACAGATCAGGACACACATCACCACTCAGTGGGCAATCAGGAGACAAAATGCAATGTACATTGTAGCACTATTTCATAATAAAAGAGAAAATATATATATTTTTTCTGTTTTCTTGATGTTATGTAGAGAACTCAGAAACGCCACTTTAACTGGAACGGGTTGGTTTGTGTTTCCTGAAGCTTTTTTTTTTTAGGAAACTCAGTTATTTACATAAAAACGATGTTTTTTATTGTCAACAAATCACAACCAAAAGACTAACATTTAAAACTCCTGTCGTTTAAAAACAGTAAAGTCTTCATGAAGGTGTGTAGTTTTAAAGCAAACCTTAGTCTTCTCTAAAGTTTTTCTTTTTAAAATAGATTTTAAAAAAAACAACCTAAGACGTTTGAAACAGAAAAATAACAAAAAGTTCAATTTAATATCAATAGGAATATTGATCATGAAGATTTTTTTTTCCTTTTTCATGGAGCAAATAAAAATTAAATTTAAAATTTTATAGTTAAATGTAGGAAAACATAAACACATCCATTTGTCTGTAAATATTTAAAGGCTCTAGATTCTGATTTGGGCAAAATAATTTATTCAATTTCTCATAAAATTTCATCAAAATCCTTTACTTTTCTCTAAAAATCTGACCATCAACAATAATTTTCATCTAATCAGATATTTCTGCTGAGTTGGCTGAAGCTGGCAGCCATTTTGTAGCATTATTGAACATTTTGTTTATCTAATATAAAAACAGCCAAAGAAATGTCAGACAGTAAAAATCTGCTCCGATTTTACTGCTAAACAAACAAGCTTAGAGTTTTTAAATGTTTATAATATTTAATGGAGGCTCTTATGTCTCTTCTGGATGTTTTCCTGTTTCCTACCATCTGCTGGAAACCTGCAGCACTCGTTTGGTTTTCATGATAAAATATGCCAAAAATCTACAGAATCGTTTGGAAGTTTCAGTCAGAAATAAAAGCTGCTTAAAAGCCTGACTTTAGAGAATATTTTAAACTTGTTTCAAGTGTGATTTTGTGCATTTGTTGACAGTAAAAAACAGCGTTAAACCTCTTACCTCTGTTTGTTTACCTATAAAGGAAGATTTTAGTTCAGATTGTTCTGGACTCAAATGGAAACAGCAGCCTTTCTTCAGGTCACAGTCAGCTCTGACCTTTACTGTCTTCTGTTTTATCCAAACATCCATGTTTGTTTTTCCATTCCTCTTTGTTTTTATTCCCTGCTACATTCGTCCTCTTTCCCCCCAGAAGCTACTCTGACTTTTTGGTTTTCTTGCTGAAATCTTCATGATTGTGTTTTCCTGCTTTGGGACCATTTAATCTGAAGGAAGCGTGTCATTTTTACCTTTTAGAGCAGCTTTCTAGAGGTGCTAATTGATGCGGGTGGAGCAGCTGCTTCCACCTGCCATCCTGCTCAGCTAATTTACAGCTGGCTGTAATTAGTGGATGGAGACAAAAACCCAACTCAGACTGTCCGCAAGAAAACCAAACCAGACTTCTTCATTTTTTTTTACTTTACATTCAGTTACCTTAAACTCCCTCCAGGAGGCGCCACTGGGCCATCTGGGTGAATTCTGAATAAATATTCACGACACCAAGGCAGCAGAACGAAAGAAAGAGAAATTGGCCCCAAACAAGGAGACCCGGCCTCTGAATGATGCAATATGAGACTTCCTGTTATGTCGGTCGCCATGACAACAGCTTGGTCATGCCACAAGCAACAAGCCAAGGACACGCCCACAGACCCATGTGACCTGTCTGAGGAGATTTGATTGGAGGACTTAGCCGTTGGCTGTTTTATCAAATATGGCAGCTAGTGTTTTAATAGGAAAAGAAGAATAAAATAAATATTCTGGTAATGAAACTGAACGCAGAGTCCAGACTGTTTCTTTCTGGTTGTTTACTCACAAGTGGAACGTTGGCTATTAGATTTGTTTGTTATTTGGAATTTTGTGTCAGTTTTCTGACATTTTGTTTCGCTCATTTTCATTTTTTTCCTTTTGGTCATCCATCAAGAGTTTGGGTTTATTTTGGGCTTCTTTCCTCCAGATGATGAAGAAAATAGTTTTTCTAACATAGTTCATTTGTTTCTTTCAGTTTTATGTTTAAATAACATCAGATTTACCTCTGATGTTTGAACCTGGTTTGGTAGTTCTCCTGACTTCACGATTATCTTTCATCCCCATTTTATAACTAAAATAATAGATCTCAGTGTGATTCTGTCATGGAATATCAATTTATTGCATAAAAAACTTAAACCAGGTCTTTTTTTTATTATTACATTCATATTTAAAACATTAGCTGATCCATCTTCATGATGTCTAATTTCTGCTCCAGCTCTTTCTGGGGATCCTACTGGCGTCTCCATGGTGATAACTGCTCTGAATATTTGTTTGTTTGTTTTTACAGTGTCCTAACTTTAAAATCAGTTATTTCTCTTTCAGTGGATCAGGATTAATTGATGACAGTTTGTCTATGAGCTCCATTTGTAATTTTTAAGTATTTCCTGGACGTGCAGGACAGTGTTTGTCCACAGGAGGGCAGCATAACCGTAAAGAATGATAAACAAGCAGGAAATCATGCTCTGGAAAAGGTTTGCTTAGCACACTTTATTATTGCTTTTTATTTGAAAACTTTATAATATTTGTGATAACAGAGTTCGTCTTGGCTGAATACAAGAAGGTCCAAGTTGAATCAACAAGATTTTCTTCTATTCTTTCAGTTAATTGACTGATTTACTGCAGATTAATGTTTGATGAGTTAAGAAGGAGCCTTGATGGATTTCTATGATCGGGTATTTCAACCTAAAAATGGATTTAAAACTAAATTTATATTATTTACAATTTCATATGTTCAGGTTTCATTTAACAGGTTGAATAAGAAACAGCATGAAAAAACTTTTAGCAAGATAATTAATGAGATATAAGCCTTCAATCATTCAACCAAAAACGCTGTTAGACTCTGAAAATTATCATCCATCCATTTATCCTATTATTTATCATCATGTTATCCATGCATCTAAACAAAAGAGACAACCAACCAACCAAAGATCCATTGTTTCTCCAGGTCGGGTTCTGCAGTTCCAGCGGTGATCCAGACCGGAAGTCTCTCTCTCCAGCCAGATCGTCCCTCCAGAGGGTCTTGGTTTGAAACCTTTAAAGGTCTCAGTCTCGTGTTTTCTTTTTGTTTTTAACATTTTGCTTCATAAATGGACCAGTGTCGGAAGTCTTTCAGAATTTTGAATAAATCTCTCAGTCTCTGCAGTTTCATGTCACCACCTGTAGAGGTCCTCATTTATCTTTTTAGGCTTCCCCAGCATCTGCCCAGTGTTTCCAGTCAGATCACCTCTTCAGGTTTCTGTCAGGACTCAGAGGTTTATGTCCTCTGGCTCAGACAGCGAGTGATGATCTCGGAGTGTGAGCATTAAATATTTAACGTATCAGACTTTACAGCAGCTGTTAAATTCAATCTGAGACCAACCAGTCGAATGTGGAAGATTTAATCAACTGTGAAAATGAGCTGTTGAGTTCTGATCATTTTTTTCAAAGCTAACTTGTTCCTCCAACACGTGACGATGTAAAAATAATTTGCCTGTACAGAAGTTATGTAACCAACAAACAGATCTAAAAAAAATGTGTAGCAGGGTGAGAGTGGGCGAATGAAGCAAATTAAAACTTCACTTCAGTTAATTAGCTTATTTCTTTTTTTTATTGAAGCAACAACAGACATCATGAGCTCACGCAGAGTGAGTCAGTTTCCCTGCAGAGAAACAAGACATCCAACTTTAGATGCTCGAATCATTTCTCCTGTCTTAAATATTTTCACGTTAGTTGCTGATGTCCAACCTGGACAGCAGCCTTCATCCTTTCATCTCCAAACATAAAGCTGTTCTATAATCTCATTCTCTTGGTCATGATCTACGCAGGAAACCAACAAGTACACAGAGCTAGCTTTGGGTTAGCAATACTGGATAATCCCAAAAATACCCAAAAGGCGTCACCAAACTCCCACAGTCCCATCAGAAACAGTAAAGATCTAATCCACTGATCCTCAACTGGATGAAGAAATCCAAGCCTCCTCATCAGCATCATAATAATCAGTTTTAATCAAACAAAACGTTATTCAGTATGAGTTCAAGAAGCTTCAGTTCTTGTGAATTAATGTGTGCGGGGCAATAACTTTCTCCAACTGAACAGAAACAAAACTGAAATTATTTTCTTTGGATCTGAAGAGAAATGATCTACAGCCAAAATACAGCTTCAGTTATTACAGATAGAAACTAGAGATTAGGCCTGAAATCTTGATCTGAACTTTCAGAGCCACATAAAGACAGTTACAAAGTCGGCCTTCTAACACCTGAAGAACATTTCCAGTATTACAGGACTAATGTCCCAGAAAGACCTAGAGAAACTCATCCATGAATTTATCTTTAGTCGCATTGATTATTGCAACAATGTCTTTACAGGTTTCCAGATCCAGGACGCTGCTGCTGGAGTTCTGATTAAAACCAGGAAGATTCAGCACATAGCATCTGTTAATATATTTGATGATAATTTTGATGAAGACTTGACTAAATGTAATGTTTGTTGCTTTTTTCATAATTGTACTATATTTTTACGGTTTAAAGCTCTTTAACCGCCTTGTTGCTGAAATGTGTTTTGTTGTTAAACTCTCGACTTGAAAAGACACTAAACACATCGCGACGCCACCAGTGCAGAGCTTGTTTATTATTGGCAGCAACTGAGATAAAGACTTTTAGATGAGAAGGGCAAAGAGAGGAGCCAAGAAAATCCTCTGGAACAGATGTGGAAGGAAGACAGCATTTATTTCCTCTGATGAATCCTCCTTGAGATTTTTGAACATCTGAAGGACCAAATTTCTAAATGAGGAGTTTCCTTCAGCTCCTAACAAAACTCTGCTGCTTTTCTTCAACTTCTTCTAACAATCCAGCCGGAGCTTCCTGTTGAGAAAGTGTCCAAGTAAGTAAATACTTAACATATATAGCACCTTCCTCAAGTCAGAAACAACAAAAATAAAACTGTGTACATGTGACATAAAACAAAACTAAAACTATTTAAAAGCCAACTTGAAGAAATGTGTCCAAATCCCTGCATAAAAAAGCTAAAATGGGTCAAATATCAATGAACAAAAGAAATAAATGCTGGAAATATCTGAAATCTCACTAATTTTGTAATGAAATCTTCATTTTTATTTTTTTATGTAACATGTGGAAAAAAACTTTAACTTTTGACCCTGATTTGTACTCATTAAAAAGCAGTGGTGAAAGGAAGCTGAAAAGTTTTCATCCTGCATCCTGAAACTATCAAACTGTTGCATCAGAGCTTCAGGATGCAGCGTCGCCTCCATCTCGGAGGATTTCTGTAGCCTGTCAGTCGCTGTTGATGGATGGATTTCCAGCCAAATGTTTCCTCTGCTCCAGCCATGCTTGCTTCTGTTTTTCCTGAACAGAAGGAGCAAATATTGTGCAGATCACACCCAGTTCGACTTTAAGCTGAGGTTCCTGTTTAGAACTGTCTGATGGTTCTGCTGTGCACCGACATGTGGGCCGGGTTCTCCCGCTCCGATTCCCGTTATTATTTCTAATCTTTTGATCTCCAGAGATGATGATAATCCCGCCACATGCCTCCCTGATTACCGCCGCCGTGGATTCATTCGGCTGTTCTGAGCTCCAGGTTTTTTGCAGAGACGACACCAGCAGAAGTTGCTAAGGTGATTCAGGCGGTTCTGTTTGGACCCGCTGCAGATTTCTGAGATCAAAAGGTTCCAGGGCGGCCAAGTCCTTCCTGCAACTTTTAGATGCATCCTAAACGTTTCCTCCTGCTCAGATAAATTTCTCATTAAAGGTTGAAAAAATTCAAAAAATGACGTCATGAAAAGGTTCAATTTATGAAACTTATTTGTTATCATTTTGATGATTCTGGCTTACAGATAAAGAAACCCCTAAATTCAGAGTTTCAAATTGTAAGAATATGACATCAGATCAATAAAAACTTTTATCTCAGCTGAAATGCCAGGCTTCTGAAAAAACGTTTAAGTTTTATGTGTTAATTAACTAAGAAATGTAATCAGATTAACCACAATTAATCATCATCCTTTTTATAAAAGGTTTGAAAAAATGTTTTATGTCTCAAACCAAATATTTCAGTTTTCCAGATGTACATATTCAAGAAGATAAAAAAAGTAATTTATTCCAAAAGTAATTTAGAAATATTAACTATAAATTGGATAATTTATTGTAGCAATAAGTAATTAATGTTCCAACTCCAGTTTTTGTTCACTCCTTTTGAAGCTCAATGTTGTTGCTACCCTGGTTATTAGTGCATTTTTCCCTCCACTTAACTTTCTGTGAACATGCAATGACCTTTCCATAATATTTTAATTTTCTGGGATTAAAAATTGAGAATTTTAATTCTTTTAAGCCAGAATGGCTGAAATAACAAGAAATAAACACCTGAAATATTTCACTCTGTTTCTGAAATGAAGGATAGAAAATCTATAACTTTTTCATGACATTCCAAGTTTTGAGACGTTTCTGAGTCTCTTTCAGCTGGACAGAGCTGCTCCAAGTCCAAATGTTTTACTATCAGCTCACGTCTCATCGGAGGAAGTGATGGTTGTTTTAGGACAGGCAGACATTTTTCACCCAGACCTTGTTACAAACCGAAGGTGACTCAGACAGAGCAGCAGCCTCGCCCAGAGCGATCTTTTTATTTCTTTACACCCTCAGCTCTCCTCGGAGCCGATAGGAAGGACCGGAAATCGATCGGATCCCAGTCGGCTCATTGATCATTGGGTCCGTGAGGAACATTTTAGGCGGCTGTTTGCATCTCAAACTGCACACACAGGGAAACCCACAGGAAATAAAACCCAGGCAGACAAACTTTCATCAATAAACTGAATAATTACAATAAATTAAATGAAGAAAATATAACTAATCATCTCTGTGGTTTCGATTAATGTTTTTAAAAGCAACATTGCAGTGCTCTTAGGAAATACTCTGTCACACCTAAATGTTTAAAGGCATCAAACTAACTTTATTCGTTAGTTAAATACAAAATTCAGTTTTCAAATGATTTCATTTGTTCAGGGAGGAAAAAAGTCCAAACCAACCTGGACGTATGAACAGCGATCACTCACCTGATGTGAAATCATGAATTAAACCACTTCTTGAGTTCAACTGAGTTCAGTTTCACCAGATTTTTACCTTATTACCTGTTAAATCAGTGAAATCCTTCAAGTAAAACATGTTGCTATGTACTCCTATTTTAAAACAACAAAATCTTATTCAAATTCAGAGGCACGTCACTAATCCCAAAGGGAAATTAAATGCAACCTATTTTCATATTTGTTACAATAGTGTAGTTTATAGCGCCACCTGCTGACAACACATTCTAAACAGGGTTTACGAAAAGATATTGTTTCACCTCAGGTTTTGACTAGAAGTAGGTCACATATTTTTCTGCGCTCTCAATAAACTAAGTAACAAGATTTTTATTCATGGCTCATCACAGCCTTCCCATATGAAGAACGAGGTGTAAAAGTGTCCAGTGTGTTTCTGAGCGAGACTGATGTGCTCTTCCTCCACTAAGAGGCTTATCTCATGCAGCTTGTAACAGTGAGAGAACAACAAGCAGCCAGCGGCGTAATAAAACTCAGATCTGGATTCAATCATCGGGCTGCTAGAGCGAGCGAGCATCACTACAACAGGAGAGAGAGAAAGGTGAAACCATAGAAACTGTCACACTGCTGCACCATGTGACCAGGAGTGTCAACACCTGAACCTGTGAGAAGGTCAAGCTCAGACATGAACTGCTGGCAGCAAAGTCTTCACCAGGGAACACTTTGCAAAAGTTATTCTTCCTCTTAAACAAATCCCACATCAGTCACATAACAACAACTGACTTCCACATATTTGGATTTAATGTGACAGATCTGCACAAAGTCGAGCAAAAATATTGAAGAGGAAAGCAATTTGTTATTATTTGTTTCTTTTGCTATATAAATAATTCTTAAAAGTGTGGCATGCATTGTTGGATTTAGGCTAAAAAGTTGAAATATGGTCTCATCAGAGCAGAGCAAGGCGATAAATCGATATTAGATTTTGAAGGACTAGAATGTGTTGAGGATTTGCCAAAGCAAAGATAATCTATTAAGCTCATCATGTCCTCTTCTGAACTTTTATGTAGCTGGCCTGGAGAAGTTAATGTTTTAATGGTCACTGTGGTCAACACAGCATTAATATTCAGCAAGCGTGAAGGCTTCAGGTTAAAATTAAAAGTAAAACACTATAGATTAAACACGCTGTTAAAAATTCCAGTTTTTTAATAGTCCCTCAAACGCACCTACTGAGAGGCGTTAGCACAGAAACAGAAGTTAACGGGTAGAGAAAGTTTAGCGCGCGGGGCATATTTCGGCAACAAATATTAAAAACAGCCAGTTTGGACTTTTATCGGGACCAGAAAGAAATTTTGAAGATGCTTCAGTTTTCACTACAAACAGAGGGAACTACAGCTGAACCTCCAGCAGCTAACTGCTAATGCTAAGTAAGTTAGCTTTTCCCCGGATGTTTGTTGTGTTCAGGATGTTCAGGTTTGGGAGTTTGATTTGTTACTAGCTTTGGCTTTTAACATTGTAGCTAAATGTCTGCTTATTTATTTAAATTATGTCAGTTTCGGTTCTACGTACTTGTATATCAGCTTCTTTTTTGTAGTTTCATGTTAGCTAAGTGAATTAATACAACTTCACCCAGTCCTTCACAATAACAGCCCACCGTAACAAGTAAATTAAGTACTTGTTAGACTTTAAACAGCGTATTTTGGGATTTAATGTTGGTTGCGGTATATAATGTAATATAATAGAATACAGAAATCATTCTGCGTGGTTACTATGAATGGAATAAAACTAAAAGATTTTAAAATATTTATTATTATTTAATTTATTTGTTTTTTACCCCAAATAAATTAGGTCAAAGATTATTTTGGCCCTATATAATGATGTATACACACATCTTTATTAATGTTTTCCACAGATTCATTATCAGATTCAAGTTGTTGCTCTTGCTTTGTTGCTCCGAAACATTCGTATGGCTTTTATGTTCTGATCACTTTATACCAAAATCTACCATTGGTTTTGTGTGATCTTAGTATATATGTTATCAGAAATGTAGACTATTTGTCAGTATCCTGTGTTAAAATATCCTCAGAAGTGGAAGAAAATATTCATCTATTGTTTTTCTTCCAATATGGCGAACAGGAAGTTCCCCCAAACCACCAGACTCTTTCAGATTAAAAGTACTTATTTCTGTCCTTGATAAATGAGTGAAATCTTTATTAAAACCTAATATTTTTTAAATTTCCTTCATACACTAGTTGTAATAGGTGACTTTAAAATTTACAAAGAAGCATCCAGTGAATTAAGATTTTGTTGAATAAATGTTAAAGTTGTAAGTTGGAGAAAATATAAAAGTAAACAATTTTTCTAGGTTGTCGTCTTAGCGTTTTTGTGATGTTTTTGAAGCAAACAGAGTGAAAGTGAGCCGGAGAGAGAGGACGGGGATGGGAGGAGGGCAGATTATGGAAATCTCAGTAAATAGATGCAACAGAAAATGGAGAGCTGGTGAGGGGGTGAAGGATGGAGGGAGAGTAAATAAAACGGACTCAGAGTCTGAAAGCAGCCGCTGATTAAACTCAGGTTGTGAGCAGCAGCCGCTTCTCCTCCTCATCTACCTCCTTCCCTCCGCTTTTCAGCCACCCATCCCCGCTTCCTCCTCTCCATGCCGGCGGAGGTCTCCGCGGGGCTGCCATGGCGAAGATCCGGGTGTCGTATGAGTACTCCGAGGCTGAGGACAAGAGCATCCGGCTGGGTTTGTTCCTGATCGCCTGCGGGATCCTCAGCCTGTTCATCCTGGGCTTCTGTTGGCTCAGTCCGACGCTGCAGAGTCTGCAGAGCAAGCCGGCCAACTGCACGGTGAGCCCGGCGGCGAGCTGCGCTACGCTCCGGTGGGGTCAGAACCGCGGACCGAACCCGCACCGAGCTGAAATTATACCGGTAAAAGGGATTAATCGCGCTGCAGGTTATTTATGTCATTAATACAGTTTTAGTTTTGAATAAACTTTTTAGGTAGATTCCAAAATGCACTTGGAAAGAAAATATATTTGCTACTTTTTTAAGTCATCTGGTCCAGTAGGAGTTTGATTTAGTGTGTTAATTATGTTTGGGAGCCCTTAACGGTGCAGCATGCATTCATTCGCATTAATTTTACGATGTTATAGATGCAGACTCTGAAGCTTGGTCGATAAGCCATAAAACAGTAAAAATAAATGTGTTTTTATTGTGGTTTACTTTGGGGATAACGTCATATGTTGGTACCCAGAAGTAGCAAGAAAAGTCACAGTTTTTATTGGCAGTCATTTCCATTTTCTATTACTTATGTTCACAGTTATGTTTTTGCCAGTCACATATTTTACAAACTGTATTGATCCTTTTTGATTTGTAGCTGGTGTTTCCAGTTTTATCTAATAGCTTTGTGAGTTTTAACATGCTGTGCATTCACAGCTGATTTTCCATTTAGTTTGTTGGAAGTGGGTTATTCTCCTCTGCTCTCTGACACCAGCAGGGTCAGATGTTGTTGTTTGTGAAAATCCCAGCAGATGGGACATTTCTGAAACAGTCCGACCAGTCCATCTGGTACCAGCAATACATCACATTCAGTCACTTAAACCCCATTTGTTCTGATGTTTGGTTTGAATTTCAGACAATCGGCTTCACCTTGTCCACAGGCCTTGAGGTGTACCTAATAAAGTCTCTGCTAAGTGTACTAACAAAGTGAAACATTTAAGGTTTAAATACAATAATTTGTACTTAAATTAGTGAAAAACGGAAAAAAACACATTAAAAATTGGGTCGCAAAACTTGATTAAAACTGAACTTATCAGCAAAATAACCTGCAGCTGCAGAATAATTCATATCAACACAAAGACAGGAATTATTTTGTGACAGCATTTATGTCTGCTGAAAAATTACTGATGCATTTTACTGGAGGCTTTATTTTGCTTACCCAGTGTTCAATAAAGCTGCAGTATGTAACTTTAAAAAAAAAAAAATTAAAATATATTTGTTAAAACTGTTGCCAAGTCATATGAGAGATAATCTGTGAAACGATCCATCACCTCCACCTTCTTCCTGAGCTGCTATTGCCATCTGAAGAAACACCAAAAACAACCAATCAGAGCCAGGAGGCGGATCTTAGCGCTGTCAATCAACCTCCTGTACTTGCAGCTAACTGTTCTAATGGCAGAAACAACTTATTGTTACTGGAAAACAATTTATCTGCCATCATCAATGGCTATGGCTAAGTAGCCTTAGCATTCACAACAGAAATCAAGGGGATCCTAAACGGAGAATGTGATTGGTTGTTTTTATTTAGCATTGGAGACAGAGAGGAGCTTGATTTTGGTTTTTTTATATATTTTATTTTGTTCACAGATTGTCTCATTCCAAACTGTCACAACATAGTGACAGATTCAAAACATATGTTTAAATATATATTATATATATACATAAATATATATATATATATAAAAAAAAAAATTCCCTTCTATATATATTATTCTTCCTCTTAGCTCGGGTCCTCTACCAGAGGCCTACAAGCAGCAGCTTTAATCTGACCAAAATGTGTGATGCTGTTTAGATTCCAAACTGTTCTGGACTGAGATGTCTGATGTTGTTCCAGTGGGAAGGCTGTTGTAGCCACTGTTCCAGTGTTGATCAATTTGATGCAAAGTCCCGAAGTTGACCACAGGCACCACTGTGGTCTGATCTGACAGGATCTCTCCAGCTGTCCTCCCTTAGGCCCAGGGTATTTCTCTAGTTTTTCATGCTCCTTCTTCCTGATGTTGCAGTCACAGTTTAATTCCACGTTAATTAAATTTAGTCCAATTAGTTATATATATATATATATATATATATATATATATATATATATATATATATATATATATTTAATAACTTTTATTAAATATATATATATATATATATACATATATATATATATATATATATATATATATATATATTTTTTTTTTTTAACTTTATTAAAAGTTACAAGCAGCAGCTTTAATCTGACCAAAATGTGTGATGCTGTTTAGATTCCAAACTGTTTGTAATGACCAGTTAATTCGTTAAACAGTGAAGAAGGCTGTAGTGATCAGATGTTGCTCAGTGTTGATCAATTTGATGCAAAGTGAAGTTGATCAGTGGAACATGATTGATCTGATCTGACAGGATCTATAACGCTGAGCTGTCACTCGTCATCCAGGGAAGCTCGGTGCATCACAGCCTCACTGACTGCACAGTTTAATTACGTTAATTAAATTTAGTCCAATTAGTTTAATGATAAATTAATAGGGTTTGTATCGAATTCAGCTTAAATCAGATTAATTTATTATATTACTGTCTATTCACAGGGAGTTTTGCACCCAAATATTATATTGAAGTGTAATCATCTGGAGACGCCTCGACTGAACTGAATCATTGACTCTACAGAAATGTAGTCATCCTGCAGTCCAATTGCTACAGAAGATCTCTATAAACTATGTCTAATTAAAACAGTCTCAGATAATTACACCATTTAGAACCAGATCTGCAGTTTCTGAGGTTTTTATGCCATTTTAGGACTGCAGAGTCTGGCTATGTGTGTCAAACTACTGAAGTTTATCTAGTTTTTCTACATAAAGAAACTTCAGCTCACTTTTGCTGTTTGAAGAGAAAGTGTTACACCAGCTGCTGAGTGAACCCTGTTCCAATTAAAGTGCTGGATAAGAAAATACAATATTCTCAAAATCAAGTGTTGTTTAAGACTGTGACTACTGGCTCTGGGTTTTTACAGTTTTTAAAAATGCTGCAGTGGAAATCTATGCTTGCATAACTTTGGCTATGTTCACACATCAGGTGTTGATGCTCAATTCCAATTTTTTGCTGAAATCTGACAATTTTTTTTATCTGATTTCTATCATATTTAGTTATACAAACTTCTTTGCAAACCTTTTACATCCCCAAACGTTGATGTCATGCAGCAGCTCATTGTTTCCAGCGCTAATAACGGACGCCACGGTTTATGGATCGATTTTAAGGTTGTTGAGAAATGGGAGCCAACAGTACCGTCCCAATACCATAAAAAGACAAAGGCTTGCTTCAAACATTGTTTATGTCCGAATTTACAGCGTCTGGCTTCTTCTGGTGCCAAATTATTACGCTTGACTGACATTCATGATGTAAAAGTTGGATAAAATGAGACATGACCATTCAGGCTGCAGCTGTTTTGAAAACTATTGGATACATATTAAATTTAATACCACAGATGAAAGTGGCACAAATCAGATTTCTTTTTGTGATGAAAGATCAGACGGCCACTGAAAAAGTCAAATATAAAATGGGGGAAATAAATTGGACTTGCTGTGTGGATGCAGCTTTGTGGTTTACAGATTTGCTATCAAGATGTATAATAATGACAACAATATGTTGTATTAAAAAGTATTTAGCTGTCTTGTTTCTGTCATCTTTTTACAGTTTTGCTTTAATTCCACAAACATTTTAATGTCATTATCTTGATTTATTTCTCTCTTGGTTTCCATAGAAACAGTAATTGCTACACGCTGAGTTTACAGTGGTTACCAGCTCTTTTAATCTTCATCACGTTTGTGGAAGATTATACTTTGAAGTATCATGTGTTCACAAATTGGACAAAAGCCAAAAGTATACTTAAGTGTTTGCTGCCTGATGTTTACATATGATTGGAGAGCTCAGTTCTCGGTGCAGCCATCCGTTTTGGCAGCAGTAAGTCAAACAACCTGATTAAAGGAGACAGACTCTTTGGTAAAGTGCTTTGGTTCCCTGACAACTGACTGAAAACTGAGAAATATTTCACAAGCTGCTTAACACAACTGGCCATGTTGAACATCAAGATTAGTATTTTTGTGGAGGAAAGCAATAAAGTTTTTTCCTTGTAATGAAGATTTAGAACCATGGCTGTGAAGACACTTTATTTCTCACCACTACTTTATGTTAAAGATGACGACTTGATTTCCAGACTTGGACACAAGTCATAAAAACAATCTTTTCATACTTGAATTGGCCTTGGCCTTCAAAGTCTTTTTGTTTTACTCAAACTCAACCACTAAAGACTTAAGATGTCATGTAGATATTGAACTATAAAGATTAAGTTTTGCCTTGACAGTAAATCTTAAGGACAAGGAATGGAGATCTACCAACCTTAAAGACTAAAGACCAGGCTTGAATTGGGCTCAAAAGACTTTAAGTTTTGGATTAAACTCGAGTTGATTTAGACACAAGTCTTTATATCAGTGAGTGATAATTAAAACTTTAATGTTGTTAGAGGTTCTAACTCATATTTCATCTTCAGAAGCACCTCCGTGGTTTTATTTTGATGGATTGTTTTTGCCTATTCTAAGGAGCTTCTGTCTCTGGCCACTAATAAATGTAAAGTCTTGTATTTGTAAGAGGTCAGTTCTGTAGCAGGAGACCAACATAACCTTTAGTGTTGACAATTACATTTATTTATTTTTTTTTAAATAATCAGCCTCAAGCAGATGTTTTGTTTCTGATTTAGTCGTTTTAATCTTTTCGGTTGTCGATGAAAAGTGGATTTGTGCAGCTCTTTAGGCTGTGGCATTTCAAAGCTTTTGGGAATATATGCAGGAAATAAATTACAGGCTTCCAGCGCCTGCACTTTATGCTGTGGATGATGAATTTATTCAGATGATTTATTCGGCTGTTAGCTTATTGCATCGTCTTGGACTGATGTTCATGCGTCATTTGGAGGGTTTCTCCCTGGATTGTGCAGGTTCTGGCCGGTAGAGCGCTCTTCCAATGTGCCATGAGTGAATCTGTGACACATAAATCAGAAAACTTGAGTTTACTGCAGCTCTTTGCCCTGTTTAGTGAAGACCGTCTGACTTTTGGTTAGATTGATGGCGTCGTCTCTGTTCTTCCGTCTCGTCGTTTCAGACCACTAATGAGAGGTCATCACTCCTCTCTCATCTTTTGGACAAACTTCTACTGTGGATTACTAATTTCCACTTTTCTTTCCTTTTCTGGTTTCCATGACAGAATGTGATTCTTCTTTGTTGGGTTTGGTGTTGGTCCTGTTACAAACTGTCCTGTATTGATTGGTAGATAAACTCTAAAGAAGGTTAATTGCTGCGTCAAACACCAGTGGTAAATGTCAGCAGTGACAGAAGACACTTGCATGTGTCTCAGATGTTGCACTGGATATGATAAGACAGCATTATATTTGTTTATTTCACACACCCAGGGTGTTACTGTGTACTTCTCTGAAACTTTCAGAAATGTCAAGGCATTAATTAAAGCTTCATTTTCTTGAACATACAAAGTGAATTCCTAGAACTAAACATATTCATTTTGTTTTTGGTGTGGATGGTAGGTGATTGGTGCTTCTGCTGATCATCCATCTTGTTTTGCAGGTGGTGTCTGTGCTGCGTCCTGAGGAGATGTTTGAGTGTGTTTTTACGTGCGGAACCGACTGTAAGGGAACGTCGCTGTATCCCTGCCTGCAGATCTTTGTCAACAACTCCGAGTCCAACTCTGTGGCGCTGCTGCACTTCGACGAACAGCAGCTGGTCCTCAATCCAAAGGTAAACAACACGGGTTCTCTGAGAGCCAGCAAATATTAGAGTGGCATCGACCTCTCTGGCTAACACAACTGTACTATCAGCAAGCATGAATGGCCTTTCTTGAAGCTGTTAGGGGAAAGTTTAGTTTTCAACAGCTGGATTAATCTTGAATAAGAGAGGCTGGGTAACTAATCTTTTGTAATCATGGCTTCTTCTTTCACTTTGTGATTCCATTGTTTTTCAATTAAACTTCTCAGGTTTTTCTTTGAGTTTTCTCCACTCTGATACGGTTTAGGAAAAGTTCTCAAGCAGATTTTTCTCATCTCTGATGTCTTTTATTTTTAGTGTTTTTTGGTACTAGAAACCAGACAGGAAATGGGCAGAGAGAAGGGAGGAGATGTGAACATGAATATTCAAATTCGTATCATTTTGTGTCTGTAGTAGTTTTATTACCATTTTTTGTGTATTTATGTTTCACACCAACCTGCAAATTGGCCTGAGGAGGGAAGTCACCCTATAATCTGCTAATATCTACATGCTGATGTCATTGATATATAGAAAGATTTTAGTTTTTAGTGAAGTTTATGAGTGGAGTTTTCAGCCAACAGCTTGTCTCTTAAAATCTCATTTTGCCATTTTTATTCTGAATCTGCACCAGAATAAGAAAGTTTGGCCTTTACAAACCGCGGGGTTGACTTAAACTGGTCAGAAAGCGTTTAGATGAGCGGAAACTGATACAATAATTTATACAACAGCACCTGTTGCAAAGATACACAGTTTTGGATTAGTAGGGATTAAATGTAAAAAGAGGCGATTGAGAATGATGTGAAAGATGAAGATAAAAATGGAGGCACAGCTGCAGTGATGCTGTTTTTTTTCCATCCAGCCAGCAGTGTTTGCCGGCTCGGTTTTTGGATTGCAGCCATCTAAATCTATTTCTGTTCAGGACTTCAGAGACACACGAGGCGTTTAAAAACCCTCGTCGTCATTGAGAAGCAGCTGATGGGAGACGCATCACGTCAGGTTTTCAAGTGAACTTCTCAGTTGGTTCTGATCCTTCGTGATCAGGGATCAGAACAGCAGACTGCATTGAAAGCTGCACAGTTTATCAGGAAAAACTACAATTCTTCTGTGGAGACGGTTGTTGCTAAGGCTACGACTTAGCAATGACTAAAATAAAATTGTTGTTCTTCAGTCCTTCATTTTACTAAGTAAACGTGACTTCTATCAAACGTCTATGTTTTTACAACTTTAAAGTGCAGAAGAAGAACGTGGATGCACACTTCAGCGCTCTGATTACAGTAGTAACAAGAATTTAGTTTTTTATGGAGGAGTTTCTTCAACAATGGGAGCCAACAGGATCATCACTAGACTGTAACAAAACAAAAGAAGCTGATAAACTATTAGCAACGGCTGTTTGTGGAGCGTTGCCTGAAACTTCAGCAGAGAAGTTTGTTTGGATATGAAGTGGTGGGATTGTGATGTCATTGACACAAACTGCTTTCATAGTTTCAGAATCATCGTCGTTGTTTACGTCATCTGTCTTCTTCTGGGGCAGAATTATTATGAATTATAATGCATATTTGATTTATATGCATTATAATTATGATACATGTCTCTCACCAATGTTGTATGTTGGATAAAATGCAACATGACCGTTCAGACTGAAGACGCTTCGAATAAAAAATCAGATATCCAATTTAGTTCAAATCTGGTTTTTGGGGGAAAGATCAGATTTGTCCGTTCAGACTGTCGAGGAAAAATTAGTTGCTTGCAGCTGTAGACTCGTTCAGGTCAGAAACATCACATCTAAGTGAAAAATACATCTGTAAAATCCGTCGTCTTCCAGTTATTCTAAGTAAGTTGGTAAAATAACGGGTCCAAAAAGTAAAAACAATCCTCCCTCATCCCATTAACCTTCTGTCCAGCTCTGTTCCCAGCTCAGAGGAGACACAGCGGCTGCTTTATGACACACTTCATCACTTCTCTCAGAACAGGAAGCACAAAATACAGTTTGTACAGACAGACCAAAAATGTTAGTTGTAACATTCAGGTAGTTTGGGTCAGATTTTGCCTGGTTCATGCAGTAAGATTTTAAAATTGTTCTTCTTGGCACAGGCTGCAGCCTGCCTGAAGACCGTCAAGTTTAAAAATATTCTGTTTTTTAACACTTCAGATCAGCTCCCACCTCTGTTGGATGTTAGATGTTTTTTTAATACCCAAACATGTCTTATTCAGTGAAGTAGAGATTATCATCTAATATGTTAAGCTGAAGTCAGAGGTGTTATTTCCAGAGAGCAGTGAACGCAGCACAGCTGGTACGTTCAGGTGTCTTCACCATCTGTGAGATTCAGGCCAAAATAATAAAACGGCACTACATTAACCCAGAAGTTTACCACCCTCCAACCTCGCCGCACGGCCGGGCCGTCACCACGGCAACAGAGTAAATATAGAGGGCAGAGATCTCGCATCCGCTATGGTGCTCCGTCGCCATGGCGACCAATAATGTGGAGACGAGGAGGGAGAGAGAGGGCAAGTCACGCTTCATTCAGGAATCCTTTAATCTCCCCAGAGGGAGAAAGGAAACCTCGGAGGCTCCGCCCACTCCTTACATCATCATAATCATCATCATCATCATCATCACCGCCAGGTTAACCTCAGGGATTAAACTCTGTTTATCCTCAACCAATCACAAAATAAAAAAATGTGAAGTGAAAACTGTAGAACAAACAGAAATGGTCACACCTCCAGTTTGGCTCTATTTCAAAAATTTCAAACAAAAAACTAATCAATACTTATTGATACGGACTGATATGAAGCGATTATATTGTGATGCGTTTTTCAACATTATTGCCCAGCCTTGTATTAACTTAGTAATTATGTTGCAGCCTGTTTGATGTGGATCATTAGTCAACCAGCTGCAGGTCCAGTAATACAGCTAATGAGTGATCAGACTGAACACTAGAAGTTGCATTAATTGTAGATAAATGAAAGCAGGAAATTTGAGCCTTTCATCATCAGAAGTGACATTAAACTCAGTGAACTACAGCTCTGCTCTCTGTGCAGCTGTTACTGTATTTGTGACTTCTAGCTGCTAGAGCTGACTGACAGCAAATAAACAGAGAAAATAAAGAACATTTCATTTACCTTTAAGTCCTCCTGAGCTCTGTGACCTTTCACCAGCAGACACACAGGCAGCATTAATTGCAGACTCGTCTGAAATGGACTTTGTGGATGTAAACCGGCTGACTGAGAGCCAGATGAAGAGAGTTTTTCTCCCAGTTAATTGGTGTTGTATCTATAGGGGGCGGTTAGTTAATGGAGCCGCCTGCAGACTAAATGACTGACATGACATTAAGATCTACGTCAGCTCACAGTCTGTGTATGTGAAGCAAAGATGTTCAAGAAACAAACCCAGGAGATGCATCACTACATATCCTTAACATGAACTAGTTCTTAAAACTCAGTTCAGTTTGATTACAATGAATTGATTCATGTTCATAGTTCCCCATCTAAACCTTTTGAATTGAGTTCACATCTTCACTTTCAACATTTAATTCCCAAAACTGCTTTTCTTATTCATGGTTTTAATAATTTTTTTCAAAATATTTAACAAAACAGAGCTATTGTAGACACATTGTAAATACAGTCACCTTTAACCTTTGAGATTTGTTTATTTTTTCTCTTTCAACCGGAGTTGAAAAACTCAAAATGAAACTCAAAGTCTGATGTTGTGTTCCAGTTGTACTCAGAACTGGGGAATTCTGATTTCCCAGTTGGAAAAAATAAACTGGAACGCCACAAAGTTGGATTTCCAAGTTCCGCTACCAAAGTTATGACTTGAAAGGCCAACTTCCTGTTTTAGCATGGCTGCTCCTCGCATCAACATGATGCAGTGGAAACATGTTTAGCGCCTGTTACTCTAAACTGAGCAAATTGAAAGAGGTTTTTGCTTATGGAAAATAAAACTTAAAATGATGTTTGTAGGAGTTTATGGATGCCGCCATGTTGAAATTCTGATGTCAAACCCACCGCCGAGTTCCAACTTCCCAATGAGTTAATAACTCATTTTAACAATGTTATGACCACAAAATTAAAATAAATTCAGGTCACATTTACATATTTTTGTCTGTGAAGGTGTTAAGCCACCATGATGTTTGTTTTTAATGAAATCTTGATCCTGCACCAGCTGACATAATCACTCATTCTGTTGTTACAGTAACTTACCTGCAGGTTGGTTGGAGAAAATGGTTCAGTGCTGCAGCTTCTCTGTGCATCATTTCCCTCCCACACCTCAAAATGAAAATCAGTAAAGTCTGACTTCACACTTCATTTTGTGAATCAGCTGATCAGAGTGCTCTAATTTGCATGGTAATGCATCAACACACACTCAGGTTTGATGGTTTTGTCACATTTTAATTAGAGCTGCAGGTCTGCATGGTTATCTGATGAAAAACGGCACTTCATCATTTTCTATATAAGAGGAGCTGGATGCATGCCGAGCTAAGAGTGCTTTCGTTTTTAAAAAAAGGATTTATTAAACCTGACTCGGAGACGGTCCTGCCCTTCAGTGGAGCCATAATAACGTCCTCATGAGGTCCAAACCTTCAGGAACAACTTACATCTTTTTTATTATCCTTCTAGACTTTTCCTGTTCTTATTTCTACAGATCATTTCTGTAGGAACAAAAATGAAATGAACTCCTGACCTCAATAAAGGAAAGATGGCTCAGGGTGTGAGTGTGAGTGTGAGTGTGACTTTGTGTGTGCGTGTGTGTGTGTGTGTGTGTGTGTGTGTGTGTGTGTGTGTGTGTGTGCATGTGTGTGTGTGTGTGTGTTTATATAGATGTGGTCAGAACATTTGCTGCCCTCATAGTAGTGGAGGTGAATCCAGGTTTCCTTTCAGGTTGAGAAATGTTTAAAGGGGACATTCTATATTTTTATATTGTCGTTTTGGTTTCTACTGATTCTAGAAACCATCCAAGCACTTAAAAAAATCCAGTCGGTTTTTGGCAATAAGTTAATAATTTTTGGTGTCTGGAAAATGAGCTGTTTCAAATACTTTCCAATTGTTGAATCAATTGTGCCATTACCTGGCAACCCCAGCACTACACCTGTTACCTAGCAACCCCAGCAGAGTTCCCTCATTTTTGGTCAGCTGGTTTTACTCCTGTATGCCTTCTACAATGGCTGCTGGAAAAAACAAATTTGTTGATCTTGACTTGATATCCAGAAACCACTTGCTGCATTCTAGTTGGTTGTGCAGGAGGCACGCCTAATGCTTTTTAAATATGTATGGTTGTATAATTGCGCATCCGTTTGCAGCTTTTTCACCTGCTGGTGTAAACATGGAGTTGGGGGGCGTGGCCAGCAGCGGCTTAATTGGGTTTAAAGTGACAGGAGGCCAAAACAGGCAGAACTAAGCTGACTAAAATTTCATTGTCTAAATATGATTTCATGCGAATAATATAATGAATATATTTTATCACCTTATGCTAACCTGCTCAAGAAAGTATAATAGGTCACCTTTACCAGCAGGTGAATAAAGGTCATAGATCACTTTCCTTGTATTGGAAGCTGATTAGTCTGTGAACTCTGGTTGGAGTTCAGAATGTTCTTCTAGTTGATCATAAAACATAACTTTCATCAAAGCCCAAATCTTTGCACTGCAGCCTCCGTTACCCCAGAACATATCAGCGTTTTTACACATTTGTTCACAGTGTTGCTTTCCCAGAATGCTTTTCACTTGTTCTGAAAGATACTACATCCTTCCCTGAAAGTCTTTCCATCCGACTAAAGCTGCTTTGGCTCCACCGGTGATCTCCACACAGATGTTGGTTGTAATGAGGATTACTCCACAGAGCTCATGTCTCAGAGAGATTTTGTTTGTTGCATGAAGCTCCTGCTGCAGTGGTTCAAACTTGATTTTCTTCTTTCTGAATAGAAATCCGAAGGTGTATTAGCAGGGCGGTTAGAAACCTGCTGCTTTTAGCGGCTGAAGCAATAATGAAAACAAACTAAATGTTTTTCCATTTTGCTTTCAAGCAGCTCCACTGTTTCCCGTTTTTTAAACATGTAAATAGACAGCCTCAGGGCATTTAAGTTGTCTAGTCCACTTTAATAAACTCCAGTCCGTTTAAAGTTTGGTTCGTTTGGTGAGGTGTGAATATGTAATTGGAATAAAAAAAGTGAACCCAGTTCACCTACATGGACTTTTCCAAAACAAGGAATCGACTCCAGCCCAGGGCATTCTGGGTAAATAAAACCAAAACAAACACAATGCTACCTTTAGCAGGAGAAATGGCTCGTTGTCTTTTACAAAAGACAAAAGAGAAATCCTACAACCGCTAAAATCTGACACTGCTCCATTATTACATTTTTATGCCATTTCCTTCAGTGGTTCTTGTTGCAGTGCCCCCACAGGCGAGGAGGGGAACAGATTCGTTAAAGGGTTTGGTTGGTTTGAAAGAGAACCACAGCAGCTGAAAATGTAACAAATGTTCCAGTTTTGATCCCCAATCGAACCGAATTTCACTCAGCAAAACAATTTAAAAAGTCCAGAAGAAAACACAGTTTTACAAGCAGAACATTTGATTTTAGCTGAAACAAAGTGACAACCAACAGACAGGATCACATTTTCATGGGAAGTAAAATAACAACATTAACGCAGTAAAACTTTACATAACTCCTGCTGTTTTGTTTACTAGATCTGTTTAGATTTTAGATTTCTATTTAAACAAAGCTAGAGTATGTCTGAAGCAGTGATAGCAAAGTAGAGGGTGATAATTTAACTTCCAAAATCCTTGTATGATAATTAGGAATCATTGAGATGTTGATCAAATCAATCCTGGTTGATTTATTGAGCCTGTAGATGGAAGCAGCTGCAGACCTGTGGCCTTCTTCCAGCGAATCGGATGGATTAGAGACTAACTTCCTTCAGTTTCTGTCATCTAAAGAGCAAATGTCACCAGTTCTGGGCCTCAAATCCTTCGTGTCGCCGTCTCAGTAATGAGACAGCGACACGAACATGATGTGACAGGAAGAGAGGAGATGGGGCAGGTGGGCGTCCTCGTTCAGCCAATTACTGCTCCAGTAATTTCCTCTTTTATGACTTAATTGTGTTATAAATGTAAATGATGAGATTTGTGGGTAACAACAGGGCAACGCTGCACACACACAAATAGACATTATTAATTCATATTAAGAGTCTCAAGTCTTCAGCGTTCTTGTAATGTAGCTGATAATCTATCAAACTGATAATATGTCAGGAACAAGATTGTTTTCTTGAGAGCTCATTTTCTTTAAATTAAATTAGATAATAATATTTGCTAATTTAAGGCACTTTTTCAGTTATTCTCTCCTTAAATAATTTATTAATAATCCTAAATGCCAAAGACAAAACTGGCAAATGAGTAAATACAAACTTTTTGCTTAGTTTTTTTCAAGGTACTTTATTATTTACCTCCTAGCTTTATATTCCTCCAAGTGTGTTTTTTCTTGTTACGAACTCTGTTAAAGTTTAATTACATTTCTAAAGTTTTCTGAAAATAATACCATCCAAATATTGTGGCCAAAAGTTTGGACGTTTGTTTTTGATCTTTCAGATATGGAATTATTTAGTAAAAATAGATTCTATAAAAGCAAAACAAAAGAAACAGTTTTCATTGTATTTTTTTGCTCTGATAGAAATTCAATAAAGAAGCTACTTCCAGAAACATTGCTGCTGGAAAAACGGTTTCCTGGATCATCCAGAACTTTCTGGTGAGAGTTTCATCTGCAGTGAGGAAATCCAATTCAATCTAATTCAATAAAAGTTTATTTGTCCCAGAGGGGAAATTTAAAGGCAGAAAATAAACACAATCAAATCCAGGAGGTAAATTTATGAAGTTTCTTCAGTTGCTTGTTCTTGCACATAAATTACACATTTGGTCGGTTCACTTGTTTAAAAAGTCAAATTAGGAGTTGATTCCTCTTTGGGTGGGTTTGGTGCATCCTGAGCTTGGAATCCTTAAAAATTATTTGATGTCATTTAGATTTTTATCCACATCTGGAAAATGCTTAAGTTCAGTATAAAGTCCTGGAAAGTGCTTGATTAAAAACCTAATTTTGGAAAAGGTTAATTGTAGTTGAAAGCAGATATTTACATACAATCTAATAAAAATACACCTTATTTTCTCTCTCTGAAGTTAAATCAGATTGATCCTTTCTTATTTTATGTCAGCTAGAATTAACTTACTTTGAAAATACTTAAAAAGTTCTTCTATTTAATTAAATCCTGATTTTTTTTTTCTTGCGCCTCTAATTTACGCCTCACTTGATTTGTTGTCTGATTTGGGATTTTTTTGGATGACTTGTGAATCTCAGCTTCAGTCTTAGCTTGTGATTTAGGGTCATTAATTTGGCGATGTTTGTGTCAGAGTGAGGATTTAACGTCTCTACCTTCATAAAGTTATCATGACTCGGCAGAAATGCTCAGAGCTTTTCTGCTGAGTCATGGCTGTTTGTCAGACAGGTAGACGTGGCTTCGTGTTAATCCGTTTAGTCGAGTCAGACAGAAAGCCTCTCACAGATCCTGATTATCTGTTTAAATTCATTACAGAAACAAACGCTGCGCTTCCAGAACGTCGGCACTTTCTGCTCTGCTGTCAGATTACAGAAAAAACACAAAATCTCATCATTTGTGGCTCTTCTTAGTATCTTTATAATCCCATTTATTTTGTTTTCAAATGTTTTGTGGTTAATTTCTGTTGTGGCTTATTTGTAAATTCCTTTTTATTATCTTTATTTATATCTTTATTAGATCCCAAGGAAGCAAATTTTATTAGACATATGATCACAATATCATAATCCCAATAAAAGAAAAGGTTAATAAAACAACCACTTACAATTCTTCATTCTAGGGAAAGATAACATTTAACAAAATAGAATCATTTAAAAGAAAAGTCTAATTAAATGGTAAGAAACACAATGAAATAAATACAAATTAAAAACGTTAAATAATGATAATGTGTATCTACTATTAGAGACTTACAGTCTTCCTTACTTTATCTTGTAATCTAGAAAAGTTATTTTTCCATTTTATACATGTTAAATGTTGTATCCATCCAGTCAACCGGTTTGTAAATTCAATGAACATTTTTCATGTTTCTTTATGTTTTGCTGTCATTTTCCATGTTGGTGTGTTTCTGATCACGTTTTTGTTCCTTTTGTTGTCGTTTTGAACTGATTCAGGCTCATTTCTGTCTCTGTTTATGTTTTGCTGCTCAGCCTCTTGTGTTTTGGCCTCTTATCCGGTTTGGAGGCTGGAAGGAGAACTTTCTGTTTTCTTTCTATCTCTGTAATTTCAGTCCAATCATGAAATCATGGAGCTTCTCTCCTTGGCTGATCTGATCAGCCTGATGGGACGTGATGGATGCTGCTGTGCTCACAGTTAATTGTTTTCAGTGTCTGCTGTCATATTAATGTTTCATCGTTTTAATTTAAGACTGTTTGGACCAGAACGGAAATGGCCAGAGGACAGAAAAGTTGTCAAAAACATTCTTTGGAAAGTTAGTTTCATACTGGACTGGTTAAATATTAGACAGAGAAAATAAAAAATGAGACATTTTATTCCTGTATCGGCATAAAGTGCTTTATGAAGATGAAGATGTGGATATTTTTGTTTTAATCAGGATAAAATTATTACTGACATAATTTTTTTGCTATTGAAAAAGTTTAAACTGACAAAGTATTCATCATTTTCTAATAACCAAGTTTTTATAATAAGTAGAATCATATTTATCCAGACTTTGTTGCTTATAAATCAGATTTTATTAGGACAGATAAATCCAAAATATTGATACTGTAATATTGATATCAAGTTATCAGTATTGGATAACAGAGTAATTTTATTTATTAGCCTTTTTAAGCCTTACGTTATTCTGCAATATGGTGACAGCAAAAGATGTGAAAGAAATGTCAGTCAGTTGATCAATCAAGAATAATTGATCACAATTTTTGAGTATTTATTACCTAATTGATCTGTACATGATCACAATTCAGACTTTTTAATTCTGGACCTACAAATTAACCAAAGTGTGAAAAAACTAAAACTAATAACTTAACAATATTGAACTAATAATGACTAATGAAAACTAGCAAACACACTGTAAAAAATCAATTAAAACTAACTAAAGTCACAACAAAATAAAGCTAAGCTATAATAAACATTCAAAACTAATAAAACTGTGGTTAAAAAGTCGATGTTTCATTTTCCTGCTGTGTGTGAATGCACCCTAACTAAACCCTTAAATTAAAGAGGATTTTTGTCTTAATGCTGTGGAAACTGAAACTCTGATTTAGTGACAGATGAGTTTAGATGATTTTAGATTCCCATGTCTCTAAATAAACTCTTGTTCTCCGGTTCTGCTTTTCGAACACTTCAGACAGTTGAATTCACCTCTCCTGTTGCTGTGACTAAAATAAGTCAAGGCTCTGCCAGCTGGGAACATGTGGAGATAAACTGATGGCAGAAAAATCTCTTAAAAAGTGACGACCTGCCTGCAGCTTCGCAGCGTTAAACCTGCCAGTCGCTCCGTTTTTTTCCTCTCGCTGTTTCTCTCCGCTTCAGGTAATTGTCGCCTCACAAACGCCGCGGCCTCGGCCTGCCAATGGCGTGCACCTCGCCCCGTGACGTCAGCGGCGGGCCGCCCTGCCGGATGATTGCGGTTGCCATGCCAACGGGCCGAGGTTACAATAGCAGACCAGCGCGCTCCTGCCTGCAATAAGCGGCCTAAATGAGATCGATGTGGAGTGTGTGTGCCGTCACGACGAGGAGAGTGGCTGCAGATTCACACTCCCTTCAGGATGTAGTGGCAGCGTGAAAACAGCAGCTCATTTACATTCCTCTCTGAGGCGCCGCCGTCACTTCAGGGGCTTCATATTCAGAGCACTGATGCGTTCAAAGACAATGTAGAGTTTAATAAACCTAAAGCTGAACGAGTGTTGCCACTTAACCTGCTCTTCTTGCAGGAATAGGTTAATATTTTACAGACAAATTCAAGTTTCTGCAGCTCATTGTCTATTAAAATTAAGAAGTGGTGCTATTTGAAGTCCATCTTTCTGCAGAGAGACACTGCATATTTACCAGTGGAAAACATTTAAAGAGGCAGTTTCATGTGTTTTCCAGGCATATAAAGGCATTTTCTAACATAATCAAGTATATAGATGCTGTATAGATCAAATATGACCCAAAAGAAATTTTACTTTGTAATTTAGCACTTTGAAATCGAGTCTCTGTCTCTTTAAGAAGTTCCTGCTCTTTCTGGTACTCTACCTTTACAAAGTAATTTCAACATGGCTCCTCTATTAACCATTTATCATTCTTACCAGTGCTGAACTGAGAAGTAGCTCCAGTAATGAGCTCAGCTGTTCCACCAGGTGTTTGCTAATTGCTGCTGGCTAGTCTGTAGGAGCTGAGTGGGGGAGAGCTGCTCTGTGAGGAAACTTTGGAAAGCCATAAGTGGCTCTTTGGACCTTTCACAAAAGCTTTTGCTAAAACTTAAAAACAACCAACAAATGTTCATACATTTTGATTTAACAAATGCAGGTTTTTAAACAATTACATTTGCATTGAATTTTCACAAACAATGACAAGTACTAGAATATGTTTTCAGATCTGTTTTTAGCTTAGAATATGTCCTTTTTAATTTTTTACATCATTTTCTATCCTACAAAAAAAGATTCACCGTCATTTTGCTCTAATTTATCTTTATTTTAAATCCTAAAAACAGAAATAAAGTGGTAAATCTTTAAAAATAAATTTCTAATAATGGATCTTTATTGAAAATCATAAATAGTCAGAAGACATTTTTGGCTCTAAATGAGTTTTATTTGACTAGCCGGATAGTAAAAATAATTCTTTAACTTGTAAAGGTTGTAGACCTCTGGCCTAGTCAAAGTCCAAACCTCAACTGAACTGAAATGCTAAACTTGAATGAACTGGTAGCAACAGAGTGAAACCTGAGCTTTAAAATGACGAAACTGAACTCCTTCTGTGATTGAACCGCCCCACCTTCCTCTTTACCAATCACTCCATCAGCAGAGCAACTTCTCGTTCCTCCAACCAGGCAACAATCAGCCTCCTGCTATCAAACGTGCAGAAAGTAAAGTTGTGTTCAGCGGCTCAAAGTAAAGACAGCAACAGACACCTCTGAGCCAATCAGTGTTCAGCTTTTCAACTTGTTGTTGACCCCATTACTGCGCCTCCTGCAGGGCAATCAGTGACACTTTTTAGGAGAGGTGTCAGATGAACAGTTATGTTCATTCATTTAAAGGAGCAGTACACTTAAAATGTACTCTATTTTTAGCTTTTTCATAATAACATGAAATAACCTGATTCCTCCATGCATGTTGGAGAATTCCTTTAATCTCCATGGCAACCATTCAGCTGTGCAAAATGCCTGGGTGGACCTAGCTCCGCCGTCGAGGCGTAGCTCCTCCCCCACTCAGCTCCTTCAGACTAGCCAGCAGCAATTAGCAAACACCTAATGGACCTGTGCATCCACTAGGCTACTTCTCAGTGAAATGCTGGTAAAAACGTTCCTAAAGGGTTAATAGAGGAGCCATGTTGTGATGACTTCCTAAAGGTGGAGTACCAGAAAGAGCAGGAGCTTCTTAAAGAGACAGAGGCCCAATTTCACTCTGCTATATCAGGAAATGAAGTTTCTTTTAAGTCATATTTGATATGCAGCTCTGGAAACATGAAGAGCCCACCGCACTGAGTCTCATTGAAAACCTCCTGGTTATTGATTTCTGAACTCTTCCTGAGTTAAAACATTAGTATTGTTGTTTCTAAATGAATATGAACTTGTTTTCTTTGCATTATTTGAGGTCTGAAGGCACCGCATCTTTTTCGAAATTTTAACTCTTTCTCATTTTCTGCGAATAAATACAAAGTTTCTGCTTGTAATTTCGGAGACACGTTGTCAGTAGTTCATAGAATAAAAGAACAATGTTCATTTTACTGAAACATAAACCTATACGAAGTAAAACCAGAGAAACTGATCATTTTAAGTGGTCTCTTAATTTTTTCCACAGCTGTATAGCAACAGAAGGTAACAGTTACTTCATTGTGCTACACTACAAAAGTCTGATCTACTTTTAGTGCAAATATTTTAGTACACTTATAAAAAACTTTCCAGCAAGCTTGTTTTAAGTCAATAATTCCTTAAAATTGCAGAAAAACTACTAGTTCTATTGGTAGATTATTTTCATTGAAAACATTTTTCCCATGCTAGAAGTGAAATAACCAAACGCTTCATACGATTTTGTGTTTTTGCAGTGTATAAAGTGTATAAACACATAAAACAGCCGTTTAAGATGTAATTGATCTCATTTAGTGTTTTATTATTAAAAGGTTACGTCTGTGTCCCCAGTGCTCCTACGTCCCCCCCTGTGAGAGGGACAACCAGAAGAACAAAGACAACGTTCTGCTGTGGGAGGATTACTTCACCAAAGAGGTCAGCAGCCAGTCCTTCACCTGCTTCTTCAACCAGCAGAGGAGGTGAGACACAAACACACTCCGTCTGTCTCTAGGTGTGAGACGGACAAATTGGAAGCAGGAGAACGTGTGAGGGTGTGAAAGCTCCCTGGCTGACAGATCGATCTTACCTCAGGAGATTACAGACGGCCGGCCGGCTCTGAGGAGCTGCTGCCTCTGATAGAAGCTTATCCACTTCCTAAATGACTGGCTGGGATTTGTGACCCCGCTGAAAAAAGAACAAACTCCATTTCCTGGTTATTACAGCTCAACACCAGAGATGGGCTGTAACTAGTTACATTTATTAGAGTAACGTTTTGGACAAAATGTGCTTTTAGGAGGACATTTACTTTTATTTTAGTAACTTTATTTTGTTAGGACTGTCGCCAGATTAATCGCAGCATAAATTAAAAGAAACTCATTTCCATTTGTAGGATTTATTGTTTTTTTTCTCTTTCTACTAAAAACTGGATTATAAAAGTTCAGTTTGGTGTTTTGGTCTCAACTAGACCATTTTTTAAGAACAGCTTTGTTTACATTTTATTTGTTGTTTTGTTTATTTATTTTGGATATTTAAAATCTCTTCCAGTTCCAGTGTTAAATATTCATTGGCATTTAAAGTTTATTAATCTTTGAGAATGTGGTCTTTCAGTATATTACTCAAAAATTGTCTCAAAACATCAATATTATCGTTTATTGCGATAACTTCTGGAACAATTTATCGTCCAGAAAATTTGCTATCATGACAGGCCTGAAAAACCGTCTGCTTCTTCTACAAATGCACCAAAACTCTTTATTGATAAACTTTCACATTTCACCACGACCAAGAAATTCTGTGTATTTCTTAATCATGTTTTGTTTGAATTTTTTACTAATTAATTTGTAGCATGCATTTGTTTCCATGCCTCTCAATTCAGAAACTCCTAAACAGTTCCAGTGTCTACGGATATGATTGTTTTTCTGGGTTCAGTCTTTCAAAACCTTTTCAAGCGTGCAACCACAAACTGATGAGACAAAGAAAAACTGAGGAGCTTGTTGTGCGTCAGCTTTATCTTCCTATTATTCAGCCGCTGCTTACCTGTGACCTCAGCTGCTTTTATTTTTATCTCTGCAGCAGGGTGAGGACTCTGTGCTTCGTAAATGAGGGCCCAGCGGGAGCTTGTTGATGCTGCACATTGGCTCTTCGGTCATTTATACGGAAAACTAGAGCACTGCACGCCGTTTTATTTAAAGATTTGAAGAAAAAAACACACCTGGGCTTTGGGTTGATGTGTTTCTGGAAGGAATGTTAAAATATAACAGCAGCTAAAACGTCACGACAAGTGATTTTTCTGAACCAGTTCTTTACTGTTTTAAAGAGTTTTTAATTTAAAAAGTTCCCAGATGACTGTTTGAGTTTGATACTTGGACTAGTGTCGCATTTCAGGCTCAAAAATAAAATTTTAGCTTTGACTTGGACTCGTGGTCAGAGACTCGAGTCCCAGTTTTTATCAGATTAATGAAGAGAGACAGGAAGCCGATGTGTGAGCTAAAAATTTTTACTGTGAAACAATGAGCTGGATTAATAGTCAGTGATGTTGGTGGATTATTATGGGATGTTATCGACTCATAGCAATCTGTTTATGTTAGCGTTAGCTTCAAGACTACATGAATGTCTTTCCAACAGAACGACTGGATCATTTCAGAACAAATTAAACGTAACCTACCGACTGCTAAGCTATCTGCTAAATTACAGGGACACTTCCTGCTGTAAATATCAAAATAAAAGCACTTCCTGTTCCACTTATTTAGAAGTATAATACTCATTTACTTTCTCCACTCAGTTCCTTTCATTATGTTGCTATTTTTACCTTAAATTTGAACATCTTTACTATTTAGAAATCTTAAGAAATAATTTTCCAATATTATTAAGATTTCTCCAACCCAGAAGAAGAAAATAATCCAAATCTGATTTAATCCAACAATGAAGTTAATTTAATCACTATAAATGCCAAACGTTGAAATTCATCACTAACAGCTTTTGATTTCTGTCTCGTATTTTTCTATTTCTAATTGGTAAGTATTACATCTGATCAATTTTCACATTAATATAAATCAGGCTTTAGCAGATTTTTTTGGATTATTAATTAAATGTGAAATGATTTTAAAAAATTAGAATAAATATTGCTATTAGTTTAATAGTTGCTTCTGTGTTGCTGCAGCTGGAAAGTTGGACATTCAAGGACTTTTTTTCTCAGTGCAGGAAGAAGTTTAAACATGTTTTTTTTTATTTTTGCAGGGATCAAAATCATTTCAACAGTTCTGAAGAAAAACTAAATCCAGTTACTGTGAAATGAGAATGTTATTAATATTTCTGACCTTTTCTCAGAAGCACGGCTCATTACCTGGGTAACCAATCGAGGTGCAGCATGCTGCTGCATTATATGCCTCCATTATAGAAATTAGCTTTACCTCTGCTCATTAGAGCTTTTTCACTAAAATGTCTCTGATTGGACCTCTGGGGCTTAATAACACGCGACCAAAGGTTCTTTTTATTTCTGAAAAAAAAAATGCTTAATGGAAGTTGAGTTCAGAAATATTGAAATTTATCTGAGAGATTCTTCAGTTCAAGTAGGAAACTTGTGTTAGTGCTACAGCTGCATCTTAGCTCTAGAACCAGTTTAATGTTCCAGAGCCATGTTCTACTTTGCACATAAAATGCATTGTAACAAAGCAAAGTGGTACCGGTGTCAGTGGGTGGGAATACCTTTGTCAGGCTCTGTAGGGTTTTACACAAAACACCAAAATGGCTCCCAATCGCAGTGATGCAGCTCAATCAATCAATGAATGAATGCTGTGAAAGCATTTGTGTTTGTATTTCTAAGTGCTGGCAGGCCTACAATTAATTTCACCACATGGTGTTTATAAGCCCAGTTTAAAACGGTTGGTGTATAACTTCTGATCGGATGTCAAAAATGTCGTTCAGGATTACAGATATCTGTAAAGTTTTAAAATCAACTAAACTGGTGGTTTTAAGTAGCTTTTTTAAAAAAATATAACCAGTTGTAGAACAGAAAATGCTTTAGTTGAAAACCAAAACAAACCGTGTCTTTATTGTCTTTATCTGAAACAAAAATCTTTAAGAATTTTTTTTAATAATTGTTTTATTTTCAGTTTCTTTGCTTCCAAATCAAAATGCTCCAGGGTGTCCTTAAAATTTAATTAAAAATTAAATTTTTAATTAGTTAAATTAAAAAACTAATTAAGTTAGTTTTTAATTTATGTAAAACTAAATTAGTTTTGTATAAACTCATTTATATAAAATTAGGGCCTTAAAATGTCTTAGATTCAGTTAAAAATGTAAGTGGGCCTTAAAAATGTGAATTGCAAGTCTTAAATTTTGTCATTTCTTCTTCAATAGTTTTCCACTCATGCATTGCGTCCAGTTTTTAATTTCCAATATCTCTGCTTTCAAATCAACATGCTGCATGGTTTCTGCACATCCTTAAAAAATCTTAAATTGATCTAAAATTAAGGCCTTATAATGTCTTAAAGTGATTTTTTTTTTTTATGTAAGTCGGCCTTCAATATGTTAAACGCAGGCCTTAAATTTTGTCATTTGTTCCTCAGTGGCCTTCTATTGTTATAAATATTCATATATTTGATAATAGATCCTCAGGTTGATTTCCGTTTATCTGTGGTTTTGCAGGCCTGACGACGTGCTGTGGCAGCGTTCCCATGACACCAGCGTCCTGCTGCACTGCGTCCTCTGGCCAATGGTGTCTCTCCTTCTGGGCACGCTCATTGTGCTGCTGACGGTTTGCGCTCGCTCCCTGGCCGTCAGAGCCGAGGCGCTGCAGAAGAGAAAATTTTCCTACGAAGTTTGCCAGGACTTGTCCATCACCACCTCTGATCGCCGCGGCAACAAACCCGGGGACCTCCTGGCAACAAACTCTGACCCCGAGCTGTCGTCGCCATCAAAGACCCTTCCTCTGTTTGCGGTGCCTGTGAGGCGGCGGGATCGGGAACATTAAGCCAGAGAGGAAAGTTGGTTTCTCAACTGGAGCCGCTGATGGGAGACCGGACGCCGCAGAGAAGCGACGGCCGCGATGAAGGACTGCTGAGATCTTCATCAGGAGGAAGATGAGGGTAAATCCACTCTGGTGTGTGTCGGGTTCACCTGAAACACTCTAGCAGATTTTCTCATTCAGCCTGATCAGCAGAGGCTGAATCCACCTCAACCGAT
Organism: Gambusia affinis; assembly: GCF_019740435.1. NCBI lineage: Eukaryota > Metazoa > Chordata > Actinopteri > Cyprinodontiformes > Poeciliidae > Gambusia > Gambusia affinis. The sequence goes on from NC_057890.1 coordinate 17,008,784, forward strand.
CCCACATTTCATCTGAAATTAGAAAGTCTTCTGAATTTCCTATCAAAGCTTTTATTTCTCACTTTTACGCTACAAAAACACAAAAAATTACCAAGTAATTTTGGTCTAGTTTCTAGTGAAAATACCTTAGCACACTTGAAAGAAGACAAACTACCTTAAAAGTTACACACCGAATTCCACAGCACATCTACATGTTAGGGTTTCATAGTCAAGCTAGCATAACTGAACTACTTTCCTCTCATTTGCTATTTTTTTTGTAATCAAAACTGTTTCCTGACCTTGTTATCTAGTTATGAATTATTAAGATTTAGTGCGATATATTGATCAATTAACAGCTAAAACCAGTGGTAGTCATAGTTTTTAGCTGTTAGAACCAATAACTAGCATTGGTTAGCAAGCAGCATTTTGCCCTCCAGCCAGGAGATGGTGTGGGAACTTTCGACGTCACGCTGGAAGGAGTCCGTAGTTTACTAAGAAGTTACTTTTAAGTTAGTTTTGCCTTATTTCAAGTGCAGTAAGATATTTGCACTACAAACTAAACCAAAAATACCTGGTAAGATTTTGTGGTTTTGCAGTATATTACATTTTTCTTTGTTAAAAGCGAAGAGTTTCTATATTTAATCATTATTTTTGGGCAGGGTAATTAAAGCAGGTGCGATCATTTAAATAAAGAAAAAAAAACTCTCCTCCATGTATTTGCTGAGCTTTCACTTTGCACTTCCAGTAATCCCCAAGAGAGCTTATTATAAAACAAGAAAGTGCTTCTTCTAGTCTGATCTGGTAGAATATGCAAAACAACAACAGTAAATCCTCCAATCACAACCAAAGCAGATCTCCAGCGCAGATTAATGTTTTCCTTCATTGTTTATCAGCAGCGCCGCTTTTCTTACATTGTTCCACTTCAGAAATCAGAAAGAACTTATTTATTTATTTAATCTTGATTAATCTTACTATCAGTCTTGATAAAACTGAATCTTAGTTTTTTTTTGTTGACTTTTCAGAAAGATGTACTGATAAAATTACACTTAATATTTATTTCATAATCAAAAATCTCTCAAGGTTTGTTTCCATCGGCCTTTTAACAGCACAATTTGACATTTAAAACTAAATTTGCCTAATGGAAGTGTGGCAAGAACGTTTTTGTTTTTTATTGCAGCTTTTTTATTGTATTTTCCTTCTAAATCCCAGCAGCCAAAATGTTTCATTACACATGTGAAGATTATTGGATGTTTGGTTCCTGATCATCATCCATTACTCAGTATTAAAGTTATATTTCGTGACTTTGCCAAAGCTTCCCTTCATTTTATATTTTTTATAAAAATTGAAAACGGCTCGATGAATTAAAGCCCTAACTGTAAAAGCTCTGAGAACATAAACAACCGATGGAAGATTAGCTTGCAGTTTTTAATTAACTGAAGCTATTTGATTTTCCTTTGATAAGATTCAAATAAATTATTTTTTTTTATCCAAATGTTTCTAAATGCATCTCTAAATATTGTTCACAGTTAGCTTACATCAATCAGATCAAAGTTTATAAATATTAACCACTATAAATCTACATCCTGTTCAAAAAGAGATCCAATCAGATTTCATAAATACTGATCAGTTAGCTCAGATCAGATTTTATAAAATATAGCTTAAAGATCACAAATGCTTAAAAGAAGGTTTATAAATTCAGGGAACAATTTTCAGGAAGCTGCCATGATTCCAATCATCTTTATTGATGAACTTTCTCCTGCTGGTCACCTTCTGTAGAAACTCCTGATGAAACTGTGAGGATCAAACATTTTCTGGTCGACAGTTTTAGAAACTCTGATCTGGAAAACCCAGACAGAAAACTGAATTTTCTCACCAGTTCTGGTTTAAAACTGGAAAACCATCAGCTGAACTGGTTCACTAACTCCTCCTTTCCACTGAGCGGTACTTAGTACAAACCGGCTTCAAAAAAGTCAAACCATCCTTTTGACATCAGTTTTATTTTATTTTATAATTAATTGAAAGGAAACTGCTCATTTTTAAAATGTCGTCAGGTTTCCATACGGAGCGGGTCTGAATGTAGCTTCATGAAAACACTTAGTGCCTCCTCTTCCTCTGTGACTCCGGTGCCATGCTGTCTTCCTATCGCTTTTACTTCCCTTTTGGTTCTAATTGTAATTTCATTTCCACATTTCCTGTTTTCTAATATCTATATGTTTTTCCTTAGTCAGCCTGGAAGCTGATGTGATTAAATATAATGTTTATTTTAGGAGAGTTCATTATTAGTTTATAGATTATCAGTTTCTATCTTCCATTATGTCAGCAGAAATACAGTTAAATTGTTTGGTTGTGTCTCAATCGTTATATTTAACTTATTTTGTTCAAACTTAAACAATTTAATAGTTACAATGAACCACTAATATATTTCTATGGAAAGCACTGACATTTTACTATTTTAGTAGTTAAATCAGTGAGTTTAATTCATTTTCTCATTATCTACAAGTAACGTTTGTTAATTAAAATCCATAATTTTTCTCTTTGTTGATCTAAAGAAAATGTAGCTTCTCTGTAGCATCAACTTTCCAAGCTTGTCATGTTTCCATCTGGGATTAATGAAGTTAGATTTAATAGTTAAAGCCATATGCTGAGCTGTAAACTGCTGTAGCAACAAAAAACAAAAAAAACAACAAATCTTTGCATTTATTCAGATTTTCTCTGTCAAAATGTTGACTTTATTTTTCCTGTGAAGTCAATAGCTGATGGTTGAGATGAATTAAAGTGTTTGTGTCGTTATAATGAGCGAGCAGCTTCGGAGCTTGGTGTCGTCCCGTCTGAACCTCAGCTCTGTACCATGTGACCCAGGTAGCCGCTTCGCTTCGTGTTTCACTGATGAACATGATGACTGCTGTGCCTGATAGAGATCTTTAAATAAAAACTAACTTTATCTGAAACAGTGTCACTCTACTTTATTCTTCTAGTCTGTTTCATTTTGTTTTCCAGAGAGAAAGAGCAGCAAAACAAATTCAGAAATCAAATTATCAAATTCTCAAATTTCTGAGATTAAAGTCAAAATTGCTGTTATTTCTAGCAAACTTTCAAACTGTGAAATTTCAATGTTTTTTCTTAAAATTTGCTGCGATTTAACATTTTTGAGTTTTTTCAAGAAACTTTCAACTTTTCAGACACAAAAACTTGCATGTATTTTCTTTGAAAATTTTTGTGATTAATTTTGACACTTGAAACTGAGAAATTTCCAAGTTTTTCTTAAAAAGGATTTTTGAGATTAATCTCAAAATTTCAGTTTTCCCTAGCAAATGTTCAACTTTTCAAGCTCTGAAATTTTAAAAAATTTTTAATTTCAAGATTAATCTACAAATTCTACCAAATGTTTGACTTTTTGAACTCAGAAATTTTAAAGATTTTCTAGAAAAATCTGAGATCAATTTAAAAATTTCAGCATTTTCTCCAACAAATTTTCAATTTTTTTCTGGAAGCTTTCGAGATTTATATAAAGATTTCAGAGTTTTTGTAGCAATCACTTCCAGACCTGTAAAATCATTTAGTAGAACCCGTCTAATAACACGAAGTAGGTAGAAAAACTAAAAAAAGAAATACATCATGCCGAGATTTAAAGAAATGAAGAAAGCAAAGTCATCAAAGTCAGACATTTTAGCAGGTGCAATGACAGGCTCAACCACTAGGTGTCACTACGTTCTAGATAAATTTAAAAATTACACAAAAAGCTTGTTCAAATCTGAAATTGTCTGTTTGCAGAAACAAAGTAGCACGTTAGTCGCACCCATCTGCTCGCTGTCCTTCCTTTTCTCTGACCGCCTTCATCTTCATCGTTTCATTCACAGATCAGATGGAGGATGAATGACCTGCAGCAGAAACCGCTGCTAGCGAGGTCTGTGTCACTACACTCACTCTTTGTTTTCAATGAATATTCAGTGAGTCACATATTGACACTCATTCAGCCGGACTGCAGTGTTTAATGCCAAACCACTTACTCAGCTCGCTGGGATCAAACTCACTCGATTTGATTTGTGCCTCGGTTTGTCATAAACTCAGCACATTTATTTACCGGAGCGAGTTCTGCTGAATGCAGCTCGTCTGATTCAAAACGGCTTAAAGTCTCCAAATGTGTGCTTATAAATCAAACTGCCGTCTCTATCCTTAGTTTGAACACCAAGATTTTTACTCAATATTTCAACAATTTAAAATAACTTTCAGCTTTTCTGTTAAAGTGATTGAAGAAAACAAATGGGATCAAATTAAAACACGTTGGGGCCACTGTACAATGAAAAACGTGGGGAGTAAATTTATGCCCAAGAAGTTAGGCATTTTTAGATTAGGGTCAGAATTTCTTTTTTTTTTTTTAGAAACGGCAATTTCTGAATTTGTCCATTGAACACTATAAACTATTTTCTTTAAATCAATACATTTCCATTTTTTTTGCTATTAGTTTTAGACTTTACCATAAATATCAATTCAGTTTCAGGTTTTTTTTAAACATTTATGGGATTTCTTTCTCTTTTTTTAAGTAATTAATTATTTCTGTCTACATGCCCTCCATGTTTCTGTCATAACATCATCGCTGATGATCATTCTGTGGTTGAGAAGTTGACGCTTCGCAAACATGAACTTAAGTTAAAACTTAAGGAGTTTCTTGTATGTTAAAACAGAACCGCTTAAGGTG